>NC_084915.1:16429605-16670228 GCF_949316345.1 Pungitius pungitius
CTCGTCTGCCTTTGTGTTCAAAAGCGCCTCGGGAACAAACGCTTGCTCTTTGAATACCAGCCCAAACCCGAAGCTTGATCAATTCACTGTGGTCACGGTTACACTGGCACGCCTTCAATCTCCTCACAGGACCTTCTCAGGCGGCTATTATTATAATATGTGTGATAGAAAGCTCCCCCCCTCCTCCCTCCCCTTCCTCTGCTGGCAGGTTGACGGCAGACCTCTTCTGGCACATTTGTTTCCCCCCTTTCCAAACAAGACCTAAATCGGAAACGCAATTCCAGCGTTATTTATTTCTTTTTTTTTCTTCAAAAGCAGGTAAATAAATTGCCCCGGCTGCGATGTGAACTCTCCTCGGCGAGGGGGAGGCTAAAGCACACATCCAGGGTGACTCAACCGCGCTGAGGGGCAAAAAAAGCAGGTGGGAGTCCGGGGCCCGTTGCTCGGTGGCACTTTGACGGACAGGCGGCCGCGGGGCTTTAAACGCGCGCCCCTTTGTTTCTCGATGATGACCTGTCACGCTGAAGAGGAGATGACACGGGTTTGAGGCGTTAAAGCTGACGTTTTGTCTTTTCCCCCGAAAGAGAAGACACTGGCGACGTCCCTCATTTTAAAGCAGCTTATGCTGGAAATACTTTCTTGAAAAATATAACTATTCTAAGCATGAACATATTCTTTAAACCAATTTCCACAGCCCAGATTCCCCCCCCCCCCCCCGAAGCCTCTGATAAAATCACAGGAGTAGATAACACATTTATGAAATGTAATATTAGCGGCTGGGAGCAGCAGAGCACGGACACAAACAGACTGCGACACAACAAAGGCCACGCGGAGTGCAACACCTCGGCTAAACAATTTCTTGGATGAAAACCTCCTCTGGTTTTTTTTTCCCTCTCTCCACTTGTTGCGTTCCCCTGCGGGGCGAGAAGACGCCGAGCGGCACGGTTCCACAGTGCACCAAGTGTTTAGAGATCAGCAGTCAGTAACACGGCGGAGCACAAGCTGGAGGACTCACAGATTTAAAAAAAAAATGTGCAGGAGGCACATTGTGCAGGTTTCACTGCAACTGGAGGCAAATGTTGTGCGAGCATGCAGGTGAAACTCGAAAAAATTAGAATGTCGTGCAAAAGTAGCATTTATTTCAGTAATTCAACTTAACCGTCTACCAGGACGTTTTAGAGCACTTCGTGCTTCCTTCAGCAGACGAGCTTTATGGAGATGCAGGACTTGGCACCTGCCCACACTGCCAAAAAAGAGATTTGGAATTTGGGGTTTTCATAAGCTGTATGCCATAATCATCCAACATTATATCAAATAAAGACTTGAAATATCTTACTTTGCTCGTAATGAGTCTATATAATACATTAGTTTCACCTATTAAGTAAAATAAATAAATAAATGAACTTTTGCACAATATTCTAATTTTAGTTTCACCTGTAGCACTCTCTGCAAGTCCTCCTCTGTGAGTAAGCCATAAGATGATATGATGACAACAAGAGGAGAGGGACTCCCTTTGTCTTATTTCAATAGATGTGTTAAGCATTTCTGTTTTTTACTGGTCTCAAGGAAAATAAAAACAAAGAATTTTAAATAAACTGTAAGCTTGAAACCACCTGAAACTGAAACTATGACGATAACTGAGTGTTAACATTGTTTTCCATTTCTGCTAAAAGATCCCAAGAAACCCTGTACCTTTAAACATGTAATTCATTCATTCCAGACACCAAAGTCTCGGGGCAATAAAGGGCCATCTGATGGGTGCAAAACTGTGTAAGTGTGCGTGTCCACTTTGTTGACTTTGTTGTGTTATTCCCGGTGCATAATTATCTGATCTTTATTGTAAAAGTTCACAAATAACTCTCACAGGTAAGGCATCAAATCCAACTTTAACGATCTTTAATTTTATTTTTTATTTTGGATGTGTGCAGGGGTTTCACTCACCCAAAAATGTCCTTTTTCCTTCATTTTAAGGGCCAATAAACAGAGATGTCCTTTCCAAGGCAGACATTTAACAAGTCATGTTTTTGCTCGCCAAATTTGCTATATATCGGTTTTATTCCACAATAAATCCACACTCAGGGTGAGACTGCCATGTAAAATGTGTTGTTACCACAAAATGAAACGCACAAACGCAGTAAACGCCGTCCCCTCTGAGACGCACAGGCCGGACCTCCTCCTCTTCCTCTTCCTCTTCCTCGCTGCAGAGCAATTCAGCTTGCGTTCATCTTTTCTATAAAGAGGCCTCTAAAAGGTTATGTTTAAAACAGGAAATGATAACACTCCTGATGAAGTGAAATTCTTTACACCACTAATTTATTCATATGACCACATCAATTTAAACGGTATAGAACTACAAATATACCCTCTCAATGTGAACATTAGATACCATCCTCTATTTATCCTCTATCCCGATGAATAAAAGACTTTTTAAATGATTATCTCATATTTAAAAATGAACAATCTCCCCCATTTTTTGTTGCATATTTTCCGCCACTAGCTGAAAAATTCATCCTCATGTTCTTTTCCCGCTGTCACTTTTATTCTCACTTAACTTCTCTTTTGTTTTTTTCCTCCACTCCTCCTCCTCCACTCCTTCCTCCATCAAGTCACCTGTACACCTCCTTCTACATCCACCCACACACTGATCCGGGGGAAGAGACAGCAGCGATTGTGACAGCGCCTTCTCTCATCAGGAGACTCAACACCACTTTACTCTGAAATCCATCACGTCTCTTCCTGCGCTCGGCAGAGGGACGGACATTCAGGGTGGCAGGCTGTGTGGGTGGGGGGGGGGTGGAATAACGTTATCGCGTCTTCCTTGATACCTCTGGAAACCTTGGCCCACGTCAGACAGACGTCCACTCGAATGAGAGCCCCTCTAACTGCTCAGATGATGTCCGACGATGGGTCTTCAGATAGACACACACACTTCTAACCTCATTCTCATATTGTCCCACTCAGGTGAGAATGAGGATGTCTGAGAGATGTCTGAGAATGCTTCTCCGCCCCCCCTCGGCGAGCCGTGTCCCCTCCCTCTCCAACGGCTCCTACCTGTCGAGGGCCCAGCGATGAGGCCCCTTCAGGCCTTAAAACACTTTGTAGAGTGAAAGAAGAAAGAAGAAGGCCCCCCCCCCCCCCCCCCTCGGTGCAGCAGTAGGCCGCCCCCCCCCCCCCGGGCAGCTGCTGAGTGCCCACTAATGGAGCCTGAAGCTGAACGAGCTCCACAGCCACCCACACGACTTCCACGCGGCCTCTCAGCACAAAACGGGAATAAAGAGGAAAGTAAAGATGAAAATTAGCTTCTTTTATTGCAAACACGCAGGTGTAGGTGGGAATGCAGTTAATGTCCGTGACTCGGTGCTGATAAAGAGCTTACAGCATCACTTGGGTGTGTGCAGGCCGGACCCGAGGACAGAAGAAGACAGAGTGTGCGCATTACCCCGAGCTGAGGGTCAGGACCAACAACGGGTCACAGCGGGACGGACACCGGGGGTCTGTGGGGGGGGGTCCCACAGGTGCTTAGCTTAATGGTGCTCATATCTCATCTTTTTTAAAACAAACTGAGACAGTGTCTTCCACACATTTAAAGTGTATAATATATATAATTAAAGACGTCCATGCACCTGAGACACATCACACGTTATGTAACTGCGTGGTGATTTCTGCAGGTTGGTATCCGCTGACCCATTTCAGCACGTCTCACGTCTTCTTCAGTCACTGAATCCGATCCGTCTCCTTCCCCCACATCACTCCGAGGGGACGTCTCTCCGGCTGCTGAAGACGGAAGCTTCGTGTGGACGGGGGGGGGGGGGGGGAAAAGAGGGAGGGACGGACCACGAAGTGACACACAAAACGTATCAAAAGGTTCTCTCCTTAACCGGGTTCTCAGTGCTAATGACATCCCATTGTGACCCAATTTGACTTTTAATTTGCTGCTGTGTGTTTCAAAGCCGATGCGTACCGATCGGCTGATTGACAGCTGGAGGAGGTCAGGGGACTACAAGACATCACCGCTAATAACAACACATAATAATGGCTGTCTGTAAAAAGAAAAAAAGAAAAAGAGATGATCTTAAACCTTCGGGTTGGATCAGACGAGAGCTCATCATTCGCTGTGTGCAGCTGTGCTCCTCTCGCCTCCAGGCACGCCGAGCATCCCGATGCTTTGTGAGCCACAAGGTCGGACGGGTACAGACGGCTCGCACACAAACACACACACACACACACGCGCGCACACGCACACACACACACACACACACACACGCACGCAACGGGGATGAGAGAGTGTTGAATAATTCAAGAGTAGACGAAAGCTGGACCCGGTAGCTTTTCAAAGGGCGAGGGAGAGAACGTTGCAAGAGAGCCCCCCCGTCCTCCCCCCCTCCCTCCCTCCCCTCCCCTCCCGGGACCACCGGCGCCGCCATTCGTGGGGGGGGGGGGGGGGGGAGTTTGCCGTTTGAGAAGACTCGCACAAAGAAAAGGCAGAGACAGACGCGTCACGGGAGACGCAGGTAGCACAGAACCAGACAGGATCTCCTCCTCTCACAGAACCAGTGGCGCCGGTCCATCCACAGATCATTTGCACCCAGGAACCACGTGACAGCTTCAACGTTGATGGACCCGTGAGCATTTTAGCAGCTCATCGCCTCGCAAAAGGCTCACCAGCCGAGCTCGGTGCTGCTCGTCATGCGGAAGGGTTTCCTGGTGGGGGGGGGGGGGGGGGGGTCCCACTGCACGTAGAGGTCATTAACCTGGGTCGGGTGCTTTCAGGATCAGGAGGAGTCAGAGGGCGACGCCGACACTTTCAATGAATAGCAATGAGCGTTGTTGTTGTTGTTGTTTGTCTGTTGACCTCCTCACAATAACGTCTCCACCAGGAGGGATGTTGTTGGGTTCAATGCATGCGTAACAGGCCCTTTGCGTGTTGGACACTGGCTGATATGCACTACACACAAAGGGATGGGGTCAGTGGGGGGGGGTCGGGGGGGGGACACGGAGCACAGCGATCAAAGGGTTGTTTTTAGGTGCACCACTGCAGAAAGGACCCCTCTGTGGGGACGGCTTCGCACTGATTAGAGGGAACAAGTCACTTAATGTGACAAAAAGCTCAGCTGCTGCCCCGGTGAAAACATCCCGATGACAAAAACACACAAAGAGGTGTTTGTGTTTTCATCTGATTTACGCCTCACTGTAAAATGTCACTTAATGTCGTCGCTCCTTTGGTCCAATTTCACTTTCAGACGTGACGGAAAACAACCGGGACATTTGTTTTTCTCCCAATCACAAAAGAGACGTCCCCCTATGTGTGTGTTTGTGTGTGTGTGTGTGTGTGTGTGTGTGTGTGTGTGTGACTTTAATCACTTGGTTTGGGTCCCAACCAAAGAGTCCTGCAGTCGTGTGCAACACTGTATCAAACTTCAAGCTACTAGAACCGATCATTCGTTTAGTAAGAGTGGAGCGTGTGTCGCTGTTTGGACCCGCCTGGAATAAGTCCAAATGTTACATCCTGGATGAATAAAAAAGAACACAACATACTGAACAAGACGGCAATCTGTCACGTGGTTGTAGTATTTAAGCGCAAATGAAATACGTGAAGCGATATAAAGAGGATCTGAGAGTGTGTAAATTGGTGCTTTTGATCCACAGCTGTTGAATTATTATCCAAAAACGTAGTAAAGCAAAGCGTGTTATTACATGTGAAGGCGACGGGACGTTAGCTCCTGCTAACTTTCACATGTTTGACTGAAAAGTAAAGCCTTTGTAAACGTGTCTAAATGGAGCCGTTGTGTTGTGTTGTGTTGTGTGTGAGTTCTGAAGGAGTCCCGCTGTGAGCAGCTCATTTCCCTCCGAGGAACTGGACCAAAGCTGAAATAAAAATACAAATACACGGGGAGGAGAAAACATCATTAATGCGACATCGATGCAAAATGCTGTTTCGACGGAATGATGAATTCTGATTCATGTTCTTGGTCGGACCCGAAGGTCCCCGAGGAGACATGACAATAGAAACATGTGGCAGCAGATAACGAACGAATTACCAGGAGGGAAACCAATCACAAACAGCACGGTGTGGATCGGCCTCCCGACCCAAGGCTCAGAGAGGCAGATGTGCCCGGATGAACTTCTCAATCCAACCCGGTCCTCCTAAACTTTGAGGCCTCCTCCCGCTTAATGGACCCGACACCAAACTCGCCTTCTTATTTGCTTTTCTGGCAGTAACGTTTTTTTTTTTTTTTATTTTGTCCAAACTCATAGAGGAGACCAGCTGGGTTTTCACACATTGGAAGGTTTCCATCCCTTCCAAATTAACCAGAAAAATTAATACTTTTTTTTTTTTAAAGTTTCGAACCGACGACAGGAAATGGACACAAAACAGCAAGGGGACGAGTCCATTCAAGATCAGGTGACCTGGAGCTGCTCGAGAGGGAGCTTTAGGTTCTCCGTTTGTTTTGTGTCGTGTGAATCCAGACAAAATGAATCCGGAAAAATAAGCTTTTTTTCCATCTCGGTAAAACTTTCGCTCGTGTTTTGCGTTCATACAGAAAAAAAAACAAAATAAACTGCTTCAAATATAAACGCAGCTTAACGAGTGATGGAAACGCTGCAGCGGGAAGCAGGAAATGGCAGGAAAAGACAATGAGGCTCATCATTGAGGCCACAGCTGATTATCCGTCCTTCTGCTTGTTAATTTAGACGTTCCTCTACGTCGGCGTCCTCAGACTCACTCGTTTCCTTTTGGAGAAGAAACACTAAGAAACACCACACAAAAACTGCACTTCAGGAGCAAAAAAAAAATAGAATGAATATAGAAGAGGCCACAGCAACAAACCATGGTGATAAAAACGATGGCACATCAATATTTTGGGAAAAGACATAAAGAAACAAGAAGATCCAGTAATAAAAAAGTTTTGTTCTCCGTGGCGGATTGTGCTCTTGTTTCGGATTTTTACGAGCTGTAAAAAAAAAAAAAAAGGTGAAATCCCATCACAGGTTTGTGTGACTCTCCCTCAGAAAAACACACAAAGAAGCAAAATTAATTCATAGAAAAAATTTGACGCAAAATGCCGACGGGCAGCTTTTTCCTCCACGTTTTACTCCAAAGGAAAAAAAAAACAAGACAAACTGATTCGGTGCTCGAATGATGTCGTGAAAAAAAAGATGCTCTTCAGCCTCCGAAGAACGAGCAGAGGCCCCGAAAGCCGATGCAGTCAGACGCGCTGGTGGGGGCCGGATCAATAATGACATGAAGGAGCCTACTGTTCCCCCTGTGTGTGTGTGTGTGTGTGTGTGTGTGTAATCCGAGCCGTCGCTCTGTGAGCGAGCGTTTTAATTACGGCTGCTAATTGAGCCGTAATGGCAGCCTCTGTCTTGATTACACGTCGTCTGGCCCTGCAGCTCTCACGCCGAACACGTGTGTGTGTGTGTGTGGGTGTGTGTGTGTGGGTCAGCGTGTGTTTTTTAAAAACACAAAGCGGGGGGTCATTCGGACTGGAATCCGGCAGCAGAAGCTCCACGAAACGTGACGCATTAAGTTCTGTGTTCCCCCCCCCCCACGTTGTCGTCATGATCGGAATGTGGATTTGGGGGAAGCTAATCAGCGAAATGAAGAACTTAACACCTTTTGGTTCTAGTCAATGACATCACAAAGTAAAACTGTTGGTTTTTAGGTCAGTTCCTTGGCCCAACAATTGAATCCGTCCCACAGCGAAAACGAGTTTAGTCTGATTGTAAACGTTGTAAACAGCACGGGAAGGGGGGGGGGGACACACAACCATGTTTGTTTTTGTTGGGGAAAAAGAACGCCACTCAAAGGCGAAACATTCCTCACGCCGTTCTCCCTTCTTTCCCTCCCCAGCTCAACCTCCACCTGCTCCTCACTCTTCCCGCTCCATCGTTCCGTCCTCCATGGTCTCCTTTCCTCGCCCCCTCCCGAGGATCCTTCCCTCGAGACGAGCGGGAGGCGGATGAACACCCGTCCTCGTCTGTCAGTCCGAGCAAAACAACTCCTCTAAAACTCTCCCTCTGACGTTCTGCCTCCATCTCGATGGTGTCGGGAGGAAAAGGAGAAACTAATTACGGAGTGAAGTGTGTTGTCTTTTTGTTAGGTTTAAACCCCCAACATTGTATTCAACAACCTGCACAAAGAAAGACACAGAGAATTGAGTATGGTATACTTGCAAGGAGAGTGCTCGGAGACTGTTCAGTTACAATCCTCCAAACTCACTCTGAAGCAGCCTCCGCTCTCCTGGCATTTTATTGTCTTAGGAGTGCCCTAGTTACATAAGGTTTCAACTGCTGAGGGAAGGGGTGAAATCAGTTGAACCCTGTTTGCCCTGCAAAATCTACAACAATTGCAGACCCTTTCCGGGACAGCCAATTCCTCCCATGCAGTATGAGAGATACATTGAAACTGCCTGCACTCCCTGCATACCTTTCCGGGACAGGCAGTTTCTCCTCCTGCACTAAGAGAGATACACTTGTATAGAGAAACACATCTAGTAAGTATAAAAGAGAACAACACTTCTAGTAAGGAAAATATAGCAATGAGTGAAATAACTTTTGTACAATTAACCCAACATTTCCCTCCTGTTTATTCACTTTGAGCTTTATTTTTTATCCTTCGCTGACTACTTCTTTTCAGATTTTCGGTCAGGAATTCATTCATAACTCATTAAGAGGTACACTCAGAGTTTGCTCTTGTAGTCTTCTGGGTCTGGGAAGAAGTCCGGAAAATGCAGTGATGCTTCTTCATCACTCTCCTCACCATCGGTGTCCTCGTCATCTCTACCTACCCGAGGATCCCCGTCTGGTGCGAGGAGTGCATACATTTCCGACATTTCTGCTTTTACTGGTTGAATGGCAGTAGTTATTATCCGGGTGCACAACGACCTAATGCAGGGTATGCAACAACATCAACACAAGGTTAGAATAGCAGCAAACACGGCTATAGACATCAGAATAGAAATCACCAGCTGTTTCCATTTGCCGAAAAAGTCTCCAAACCCATCCCACATTGAAGTGTCAACTCCAGAATGGTCTTTCATTTTGTGGTTGAGGGACCTGAGACCCTCCAGGGCCTTGGTCAGGCTACCGTCTGCCGCTGTGTTGTTAGGAATAAACGTGCAGCATTGATCACCGAAAATGGAGCAAACTCCACCTTTCTCTGCGAGTAGCATATCAACAGCAATTCGATTTTGGAAAGCCATAAGGGAGGTAGCTGACAACTGCTCGTTGATGGCGGAGAAGCCTTCCTCGGTTTGGTTTCCTAATTTCTGTACACTGTAATGGATGTAGTTGATTCGATCTACATTTTGTTCATTGTGCACCACCACAGACAGATAACAGTTTCAAACCCTGCTAATACCTGATTCGCTAGTTTGTATTCATAAGGTACACCCCTTGGGACTCCAATGCTGTCTATGTAAGTGGGGTCGTATTTATCTCATCCCAACTGTCTCTTTGTTCTCGGCTTATTAGCTATGTTGCATGGGTTCAGCAAATTCCTGTGCATGATTTGGGACCACGCCGGATTGTAATAACCTGTTCTTCGTGGTTTTCGGTTCATTTTTTGGTTTATCTGAGTTTCCCATTAGAGCAGTAATATCACTATTATTCCCCCTACCAATCCTCCTACTGCCACCATCCTCTTATGTGCGCTAGTGAGCATCTTGTTTGTAGATTAAAACCCTTCCTAATTACATCACAGAGCTGTGGACAATCTTCACCGGGTTGAGACGGCTGTAAACTGGAATTACAGCCCCCTTTGTAGCCGGACTTCCTCTGGAGGTAGTTGAAGAGTCGCAATGCTACAGCAAGTACCACAATGCTATTACGAGAAAGGTGTCAGGCCGTTAGTGCTCGTAATATTTATGTACAACTTCACTAGGTCCAAACACTGAGTCCATGACCTTTTAGTTTCTTCCATGCAATTTCTGAGTCTGTTTTTTATTGTTTTGTTTGTTCTTTCTACCAACCCTGCACTCTGGGGGTGGTAAGCACAATGATGTTTTAAATCGATCTGAAAGGCTTGACCTATTTTGGTTACGATTTGATTAACAAAATGTGAGCCGTTATCACTGTAGATTTTTACTGGAATACCATAACGCGGTATTATGTCTTTGCATAATGCTTTGGCAACTGTTAACGCATCCGGGTGCTTTGTAGGAAAGAGCTCTACCCACTTAGAGAACGAGTCCACTATTACTAAACAGAACCTTTTCCCTTCACTAGGATTGAGTTCTATGAAGTCCATATGTATATGTTGAAACGGGTATTCTGGTTTGGGGAACTGTCCCCTTTTTGGTCTCAGGTTGCCTTGAGCGTTATGCTTTGCACAGATCAGACATGCTCTACGAAAATTCTTTGAATAAGAGATAAAGCCATATGTTGTATATATTTGGTTTACTAATCCCACCATCCCTCCTGTTGAGACATGTGTCATCCCATGGCTCAATATAGCAGCCCATTTGTATAGATTTTTTGGTAGGATAGGTTTATTTTCTGGTCATTTATAGATTCCTTCTTTTAGTTGTGCTCCTTTTTTTTTTTTCACTGTTCCTGTTCTTGTTTAGGCGCTTGTTGTTGCATTTCTTGCAACGTTGTGTCTTTTAATTCACTTTCTGTCAGAGTTAGGACTTTTATTTCTTTTAGTGCTGCTTCTTTTGCTATTTTGTCTGCGAACGCGTTTCCTTTTGAAACTGAGTCAGTTCCTGACGTGTGAGCTGCGCATTTACATATTTTGGTAGTTGCACTGCTTGTATTAATCCTTTTAGCAGATTTGCATGTGTCACGGGTTTTCCTGTTGATGTTATCATACCTCTGTTTTCCCAATGTTGTGCAAATGTATGCGTTGTCGCATAGGCATATTGACTGTCCGTATACATAGTTGCTATTTTGTTCTTCATTAGTTTGCATGCTTCAGTAAGAGCTACTAGTTCTGCAGCTTGCGCCGAATAATGTTGCGGTAGTGCTTCTGCTTTTAAAATTTTGTCATGTTTTACAACAGCGTACCCTGTTTTGGTCTTCCCTTTTTCGTCTTTTTTTAGAGGAACCGTCTACAAATAGAGTTTCTCCTGAAATATTTAGCTTTTGGATTCAGAGAGTTTAACAATGTGTGTGGATCCGCCACACATGGAGATCTTTGTACTACTGCACTATTCACTGCCTGTAGATCTCGAACCATCCTCCATCCTGTTGATGGTGGAGCTTTCTTCACGGGAAATATTGGTGTATTACACGGAGATTCTGCACATTCTAGCAGTACACCTGCCTTTTTTAGGTCTTCGATTACTGGCTCTATTCCTGTCATTGCATCTGGTTTTAGAGGGTATTGCCGCATTCGGGGTCGGTGCTCTGTTTTTGGTCTTATTATTACTGGTGATGCTCCTTTCACTAGTCCTACATCTGTGGGTCCTTGAGACCATAGTTTAGTAGGTACTTGTTTTAGCAGTTCTTCCCGTTTGTCAGTAAAGTAAATCTGTCATTGTTGCTTATCATCTAGGTGTACTCCCGACTGGACAGTCACTGTCCAGAATAGTGCTCTTTTTGTCATATCAGTAGACGCGCTGTACCAGGTGTTTACAGAGGTTGCTACCCAATCACGTGCTTTTTCTCCTTTTTCCACCAATCTCCCTAAGTCTTTCCATTCTGCGCCTTTGCTTTTATACAATGAGATGTGTGGTTCAAGAATTTGCTTAAGTTGCTCCAAGTGAGCAAGCATCTCTTTGTCCAGCCTTAATGGCCCCACCGTTGCTCCCACACATCTTCTGACTGCTGTGACCTTGTTATTCCCATAAAACCCTTGAACAAGATCTATTACGTGTCTTCTAGCATATCTTCCCTTCTTCCTGCATGTCTACAACTCTAATGATTTCACTTCCTGCATTAACTTCTCTAAACTTGTGAACTACTATCACTAGTGGATGGACATCTGCAGTTGTATGAATCACTAAAACCCACAGTTTTAAACGATGTATCAGAAGGTTGATCCCAAATCACCAGTGAAATAAACAATAGGACTAAGAGACGATAAATTCAGTTTGCAGCCGACCCATCTGGTCAGGACTTCCTATCCTACAGCAGCCTGAGTGTCTCCACTTTTACTGCTTTTCAGCCCAAAAGCAAAACGGAGGGATATCTGTTACTTGCAAACACAACTTAGCTCATGTCCAGGTTGGGATCCAATACATTCACTCATTCATTCAACACTGATGGAGTACTAATCTCTCATGTTTAGCACAGCCAAACGCAGTGTGTAATACTTGTTACTTGTTGAACCATTACAAGACGACAGTCTGTAACAAAGTTTCCATATTTCATGTCCTGCTACTATCAATATTCCTTGATCAGACATTTGCTTCCATCATCAAGATACTGTATCAAGTGTATCGTGCACTATACACCCAAAATCAGCACTCAATAATTTACAGCTCATCTCTGAGTGTAGGAGAAGACTAAAACTTCAAACATTAATACCAAACGACTGACACTATATACACCAACTCTCCTCATTTCAGGCTGGGGTCTGCCTTTCAAATACCAAACTTATTTCTCCCAGAAATGTTATACCACATTTAGTTACAGTTCTTAATAACGTATTGTTGACCTCATATGCTTAAATCAACATAGGAGTAATAGCTTGGAGTCCTAGAAACTCATTCACACAGAAGTCATTCATGCTTCATTATAACAACTTTTATTCACTCTAAAAAAAAAAAAAGGATAACCAAACAATTTTGATATCTCCAATTGTTGTTTTGTTTGTAAACCTGTTGTTGGATCTCCAACCCCTAACTGCACCGACGCTTTTCTGTGTGTGCGTCTCTCACCCATAAGGGGTGTTAACATATTCATTTATTTTGATTCGCCAAACTAACTGATTTGTGTGAACCCCAAACGACACAAAATCATTAAACCATTAAAATCAATTTTTATTTTACATCTTTTTCTTTTGCTACGTCTATCTAATTCACTTCTTGCACTGAACTTTTTTAACTGTCTGTGTGTAACTCTGTTGGCATCAATAATCACACATTGTCTCCCTTCAGCTGCTAGTACTGCATGTGTGTGTGTGTGTGCTGCTCTTGTCTCATCATGATAAGGTGCTCCGCAGCTGCAGCCCTGTTGGATGAGAGTCTGTCTCCCCTCCAAAAATTCCTCTTTTCTATGAAACATCACTCTTTCCTTCTCTTCACTTTCCTCTCCCTTTTTTTATTTTTTTTTTATTTTATGTCTCTTTTTCTCCTTTCTATCCCTTCTTGCTTTTCGCTCACCTTCTTCTCGCTGTCCTGCTATCCTCATCCAAGTTTGTGTCTGTTCACAACCTTCCTTCTTCATTTTATTTTCGTTACGTTTACATTGTTTCGTTATTTTTTGCTGCAATTCTTTAATGTTCGCTGTAGATAATTTGCCATTAAATCCATATCGTTTTATCCAATAACACAGGGGTTTTATTGCGTTTTCGTCTTCTTTTTGTACTACTGTCCAATCTCTACACTGAAGTTTGTCGAGGAGTTTTTGCTTTTCTTTGCTTTGCCCCTTCCCCATTTTGAACTAAATTTGGGCCCAGTGGGTCTTAACACCTGCTGTGTTCTAACACTGGGTTTCTCCGGCAAGATGGTGATCAATTATCTTTGTGGTAAAACTCGCTTTAACCCTTTCAGGTGGAGTTTTCTTGTCTACAAACATCCACAAAGACTCACCATTTGAACCTTGTCCGTTTTGGTATGACAATACAAATATCTAATGATGTTTGTATTTTCCACTTACTCTCTCATTCACTCATTTATTTTTTTGACACCACAGAGGACTCCGCCATCCTACACAGAATTTAACTAGTCTGAATCTAGAGGAGTCTGTCCTCCCACGGAATTTAACTGTGTTTTAAACGTTGTCTTCACGCCACAGAGGACTCCGCCATCCTACACAGAATTTAACTTAGTTTGAAACTAGAGGAGTCTGTCCTCCCACGGAATTTAACTGTGTTTTAACTACGTGTCGACGAACGTTTATTTTACCTGATAGTGCCTAGGATTGTCAGGGTTTTTATTTCTCTTCTTTAGTTTCTCTCATTCATACTTTTTTAAACAAAAGTCTACTCACGATTCTCTGCGTCCTTGGATTTCCTTCAACCTTCGGATCCCAGCCCGTAAGGGAGGAACCAGTCCCGGAAAGGGTCTCGTTGCTGTGGCCACAGACTTGCCTGGATCTCACTCACCCACTGGGATCGTCAGGTATCTTGGAATCCGGCTCGAAGGACCAATTAATGTTAGGTTTAAACCCCCAACATTGTATTCAACAACCTGCACAAAGAAAGACACAGAGAATTGAGTATGGTATACTTGCAAGGAGAGTGCTCGGAGACTGTTCAGTTACAATCCTCCAAACTCACTCTGAAGCAGCCTCCGCTCTCCTGGCATTTTATTGTCTTAGGAGTGCCCTAGTTACATAAGGTTTCAACTGCTGAGGGAAGGGGTGAAATCAGTTGAACCCTGTTTGCCCTGCAAAATCTACAACAATTGCAGACCCTTTCCGGGACAGCCAATTCCTCCCATGCAGTATGAGAGATACATTGAAACTGCCTGCACTCCCTGCATACCTTTCCGGGACAGGCAGTTTCTCCTCCTGCACTAAGAGAGATACACTTGTATAGAGAAACACATCTAGTAAGTATAAAAGAGAACAACACTTCTAGTAAGGAAAATATAGCAATGAGTGAAATAACTTTTGTACAATTAACCCAACACTTTTCTTCTGCTTTTTTTTCTTCTCCCCACTATGTTATTTGTTTCCATCCCCCGAGCAAACTAATGTGTGTGTGTGTGTGTGAACTCAATTAATGGCGGGCCGATAGTTCAGCTCTCAGTTTGAGGCGCTGACAACACACTGTGGCGTTAACACACTTTCACATGTGCACGTTTGCAGAGAGGGAGGCGAGAGAGACTTAAGAGGCCCACACACACCTTCACTTACTCTGTGGTAGATGACGTGAGTGACGTTGCTAATTCTACCCGACGACCGACTGCTTGGCTCCAACCAGCAGCCAGACCCGAGAGAAGTGACCCGCGCGTCACGGCCCGTTTGGCCCGTGTGTTTTCATGAGAACCTGGAAGTCGACATGAAGAGAGAACATTGAGAACATCTGTGCACGTCAAATCCATGGCTCTGTCATCTCCACTGGAGGGAAGGAGAACCGTCCCCACAGGTGAGATGTAAGAATGAATGAGATGAATGTGATTTGGGTTTTTCAGCCACAGGTCGTCTTTACATCACTTCTTTTCTTTTTCTTTTTCTCCCAAAGCCGGCGTTGCGTTGCAACATCAGAGAAAACAAATTCGTAAGAAAATGGCCCAAAAAAGGGACACGTTCCATCGATGTTATGGAGTTGGGTACGTGTTGGTGTCCGAGTCGGCCCACAGGGGGCGCTGCACCACACACGACACATGGGGCCCTGCAGGGAAAAAGATTCCACACTCTATAAAATGACAACTATGTTTAAAAATAACATAATTGCACAGTGATCCAAGGGTTGGGCGACATTGGAACCCCCCCCCCCCCCCCCCAGTGAAGATATTGCTTTATGAAAAACAATTTATGAAACGATAATCCGACTGAAGGCCGCAGAGTCAGAGACGCTGACGCGTTACATTGTTCTGAGTAATGGATTTTTAATTCCTATCCCTAAATGACCGGTGACTCGTTTATTTGGTTCCTCTATTGAATCGACCACACCGGATTCATCCTGCACCCACAAGGAGTCCTGAGAACACTCATGTTATTTGCCGCCAACGTCGAACGTTCGTGTGTGACGAAGCAAAGCGACGCTTTATGAGGGAACGGAATAATCCGATTTCACATTGTTTCCCGGAGACACGTTTTAATGGCGGCGGCGCCCCGGCGTTGATGGGATCCACGTGTCGATGTCAGTCGCTGTTAAAAGGCTCTTTTGTCTCTGTGTCTCATTTTTCCTCCCTTTATGTCTTTTTTTTTTTCTCTTTACAGGCCCAACAGAGAAGAAGCTTCCGGATCTCAGACAAAAAGTTTACAGTCCTCATTAAGTCTGCGTTCTATCCTCTGAGGAAAAACATTTCTAAAAAAGGTATTGGGGACGGAGCCTTATTTAAGAAAAAGGGTTATTTCTGGTTTGAAGGGAAAGAGAAAGCGGGGGTTTGATGTGTATTTTCGGGGGAAAACGGGGGAACGCTAAATGATTTGTAACAATAAAGAATCTGAGAATCGGAACCACAACGAACCCAACACGCAGCGCCTCGCTTTTAAAGAGTAGAAAAGGGACGGATAGGAAACCAATCATCGCCTTCCTTACACCAGAAGCCGCCTCAAACACCTCACTGCAGGGGCCCAAACACGGACCAATCCGCCGCCGAAAATAGTCCCAAATGCATTAAAAAGACTTTGACCTGTTTTTACAGTTTGGAGCTGCGGTCGGCTTTGTTTTATTATCGAATGCAACCATCTGTTAGCCCTTGTTTTGTTACTTTATAAAGGGTCAATTAAAGTTGGTTTGTTGGATAAAATGAAGACAAACTCTGACCGTCCTGGTGACCTTCTGTACCTGATTAAAGGCCATGAAATAAAATCATCACCGCTTGGGGTTGACAGAAATACAAACAGAACCAGTAGAAGTTTGTCTGGTTCCTCCTGAGGAACCGTTCCGGTGTTTGAGGGCTTCATGCCGGGAACCTTCCGTTTTTGTCTGTTGTTGTTTGTTGCAGCTGAAATCTCGACTCAGATTCCACATGAAACCTCCTCGGGGTCCGAGGTGGAGGCGAAGTAGACGTTACTGGTTCCGACCCACTGCGGCTACATTTATCTCTGTCACTGTGTCACTGGGTCGTTTTAAACTGTTTATTGGTACAGTTTGGACTCATGAATACAAACTGTATACAGAAGGTGTGTTGATTTAAGAGCATTCACTGACATCGTTCATTGTCACCACGCGTTCTGCGTCCCTTTGCTTGCATAGAATGTGATGATGTCATTCAAAAAACGATGTCATTAAAAAAACATCCTTCATAACAGAAAATGATGAATTAAATTCTCATTCTCACAAATCTGGAAACTTTTTGGATGACTTTTTACAGGGTGAAAAGTACAAAAACAGTTTGCTGTGTTTGCACTTGAGAATGTGACAGAACGACGTGAGAAGCAAAGGATCGTTTGGTTTCACAGTCCACAGATCTGTTCCTTTTTCAGTGCTGAAAATATTCATTTTCAAAAGGTCAAAATGACTACGCTCCGTCAAAACAACACTTGAAATATATTGGTTAGCATTTCAATTAGCCACCGTGGAGTACAGAATGTCCACATTTAACCTTTAAAGCCCAAAAAGGCCAGCGGGTACCTGCGGCAGGTTAAACCAGACGTGTCACACCATCGATTCGGTACCCGCTCGCCACAGATTAGCAAACAGCTCCAAACACAAAATGTAATTTAAAGGTTTCACACTCACCGCAAACGAAGCGGAAGCCAACTACACGGCACGCAGCGTCCTGCGGAGCAACAAAATCCACAAAACGAAACAACGCAGATGAAACGCAGAAGAACCTCAACCACAGCGCTCTGCGGCATCTTCTATGTGAAGACCGGATCTTTTAAAGCCGAATCAGCAAAAATAGTTCTTAACATTGTTTTAATATTGAACTCTGGTGAAATCACGTGATCCGACAACAGCGTTTGGTTTTTACGAGAGACAAAAGGGGGAAGGAATCAGGGAGCAGCAGGTTCTGATGACGTGTCGGGTGGGCGACTTAATCCTCGCCCTTCCATGTTTCTACGAGGGCGCCGTCAAGGTCAAGAGTTTCATCCGTTACGCTGCGTCAAGTTCAACACATTTCTCGAAAAAAAAAAAGGGAAGCATTAACTCTCGTCTCCCACGAGAACGCAAACCCATCATGATCTTCATCATCATCATCATCATCAGAAAGATGGCTCTGTGGCGTTTATTGATTAGAAATAAAAGGCCCGATGCGGTGAGATGCGATGGCGTCCTCTGCTCGCCCTGAAAGCAGAAACCAGCGGCGACATTCTGATGCGTGACATCGTGCTCCGCTCCGACAGCTTCACGGCGAGCGGCCCGAGGGGAAGATCGATGACACGAGGGAGGCGCAATGATCACCAGAATCAGAGGCATCGGCCACGTAAATGAAATACAACCTTAAGGAGGTGAATAATCTGGAAACGTGTTGTTTAACGTCTCAACATGTTTACTACATGATTTTTGCATTGTTATCATTTCATTATCGTGATTTTTGTATTGTCATCATTTCATGTCATGATTGTTGTACTGCTGTGTTTCAGCAATAAAGCTTCCACCTTCGAGGATCCAGTGACTGCTGCAGTTTTCGACCCAGATGTTGAACTGATGGAAGCAGGAAGCAAGTGACGAGGACTCGACCACGCAGAGCTGCATCGCAGATCACGTGATCTGCATTGTTTCAATCTACAGTCTGATCAGAGTCTTCATCATATCATATGCAGGTCATGTGCACACCATTTTTGAGCATTGTGCATGCCGAAGAAATATATATTTTTTAAAATCTTTGTCTAATGATATTGTTTTATGATCTGATCCTTTTGTTCTTTAGCTTTAGCCATGGTGCTAACTCATGTGTAACATTTCCTTCTCCGCCTCCTTCTACTCGGTTTCATGTGTTTTTGCTTCCCAGAGAAAGCTCACTCGTAGTAACACAACATCTACGCCCACACAAACACACACTGGGAGAGAATGCAAAGACCTTGGGCCCAACAGAACAACAACAACAACAACAAAGAGAGACGGTTTGTAGTGAGCTCAGCAGGAGAGACGAGTTCAGGAATGTGATGTCATCAAAAGGCTGAGCTCACATTATTATACATGATGTACAAAATGTACTCAACAAAACAAATGGGTCAGATAGGCTCGAGTCCTTTAATATGCAGCAACAAAGCGAGGAGGAGGGTTCAAAAGAACGCGACACTTTCACCATCAGATGTGAATGAACACATGAGCGACGGGTTCAGGTCCGCAGTCACCAACTACATGGAGTATAAAACAACCCAGCAGGCCTTGACCAGGAAGCAGATGTTTTGAGCCAGGTGTTGTGCGATAAGTGCTGTCAGTCACACGTCTGCCTCTTGAATCACTGAACAGAAAATCCAGACAACATCCTCCGGCCGAGAGTCGGGGCGCCGCCAGCCGGTCGCGTGTGGCCCGAAGGTCTTTGCACTTCACACGAAGGGAGAGAAGTCAGACATGTTGTCGTCCCCCCCCCCCCCACCCCGCCCACAGGGATGCCAAAGAAAGTCTTTGTGATGTGCTTCTTCTTGGACATAAGGCACAGTCACAGCTCGCCTCTTTCAAACAGAGCGCCAGGCGACAGTTAGTTTGTCCTTTTGTAAAAAAGGCCCCAAGGGGCCAGAAACCGGTCGAGGGGACACACGTGTGTGACACACGATCCGCGCAACACGGAAGCTTCCTAATCAGATTAAAACCAAGAAAAGATTACATCAAACCAAGAAGCAGAAGCATTTAGTGACACTGAAAACAAAGGTTAACAGTTAATCCCAGTTGTGAAAATGATGTGAAACAGTCTGTCAAGACACACTTTGAACAGATCCAAACAAAGAGCGAGTGGACGGACTTCTCTGTGTGCCAATGTGCTGCCTGGCTGATCGTTTATAAATAGGTGACCCCCCCCCCTCACTGCTCTGTTCTCACGTGGTTCAGTATTCTCACACACTCACAGACCTCAATGCTTACACACACTTCTGGATCTGGTATTTTGCTTGGGACTGAAATGGCAGTTCTTAAGAGGTCTAACTTCAAAGAAAAAAGTCCAATGGATGAACTACGAGAGCTAGAAACAGATAACATCAGTCTGAATGGTGCTATTTTGGTATCTCGATCTTATAATACATCCATGACTCGTGCTCATGTCGAATAAATCCTCCTTTATCCTGAATGTAGGACGACATTAAGTGCTCATGCAGAGCTTGAAATGCCAAATGAGCAACAGCAAAAGTATACACCCTTCACTTATCTATGGCTGGGGCAACCATCATAGAAAAGGAGCAGAATAAAGGGGCGGGGCCTGTTGCCATGGGTGATGCCCGCAGTTCTTCCCGTACAGAAATGCGCTTGAGGGAGAAAGGGAAACAGATCAGTGTCTCTTCTAGTGAATCTCTGGAGATTTTCCTCCCAGTTTCTACCAGGAGGCTCCTGGGAGCAAAGAGTGTCGGTGTGTGTGTGTGTGTGTGTGTGTGTGTGCGTGCGTGTGTGTGTGTGTGTGTGATTTAGTTTGCATCTTAGTGTCGTGTGTCCTCTCGGGTCGGACCAGTATATTACCGTCGCCGTTCTTTTATGATGCAGCCAGTCAGAATGTGATGTATGTTCTAAAATATGACCTCCGTGGTGTAAAAAAAAACGTTGGGAAAACCTGCAATTATTTCCTTTTTTTTTTCTTTTATTCATGTATTTCAGTTTAAAAGCCCAATAACTCCTGCAGTGCTGTGTGTATAAAGAGCTTAGAGAGATGGGTATGACACACAGTGGATAGTTTTAGTGTCCCGTGATGGTTTAAATGTCGATTTCAAAGGTTCTTCACTCTCAAACGTACAAAATTAAAAGGAGAAAATATCTTTTAGCATTGAAACATCGGCACAAAGGACCAGCCGTCAGCAGCTTGAATCCAACACTTTCCGTAGTGGCCAGTTAAAACATATCGGCTCAGCCTAAACCTCGGTCTGAGAGTGTAACTTGAATGTGGGTGTGTGTCTGTACAGGTACAGGTCGTCGGTGTTTCCCTCAGCGCAGGCAGTCCTTGTGTGTTCCTGCCCTACTCGTTGACCCTCGTGTGCACCGAGTCCTAGAGGCAGACGTTGTTGCTGATCTGGCAGGTGGATTCGGTGCCGGCCTGCGACAGGAAAAGCCTCCCGTTGGGACACACGCAGACCTCGTAGACGGCCTGCCGGGTTCCGGAGGCCGAGGAGCTGGTGGAGGCCTTCCCCTCGGGCAGCCGCATCAGGCGAATCCTCCGGGCGTCCAGGGAGATCTGGCGGGGGGGGGGAGGAGGACAGAGACGGAGGACATTGGAAACAGGTGCAAGACAAAATAAACGGATAAAAAAAAAAAAAAAAAGTCTGCTGACACATCAGGATGCCACAGAGGGTTTGGGGGGGCGGAGCTTGTGGCAGACTAAGGACGAGAAGCAGACCTCGCACGTCTGTTGGAGGGGGGGGGGGGGGGGGGGTCACGGCTCATGAGCCAGGGAATAGACCTGGAATGCACCGTAGGGTGGACATTGCTGCTCGTCATCTGGTCCAATCGGTGCCTCCTACGCGACGTGAGCACCGTGATTGAGACGCAGGCGGGATGAGAGTCAACTCTCTGTAAGAACCCCAAAAAGACTTCTCCCCCCCCCTCCGGCAGCAAAAACCGTTATCTGTCTTCCCCCCTGTAGCACATCTTGAAGTTCAGATTTAATGGATTCTGAAAGTCTGATTTAAAAGGTTGAAGTCTTTTTTACTTCTAGGATGAATGATTGTGGCTTTCGACATTTTATCCACTTGCTGTTTTAAAGGACACAACCAAGTGAAGTAGCTTCTGGTTGGCTGAAGGTGAATTAAGGCGTTTGTTTAGAATATTTCACTTCTGGCAGAAAACACCGACATCTTGAGACATGAGATCACCTCAGTGAACAGTCTGCATCTGTGAACCCTGCCTCTAGCTGATGACATCACAAAGCCACACCCATTTCACAGCAGAGGGCGAGGAAGCTGGTGTTTTATATTTGAAGCACAACGCGTGAGCTCGGGAGCGGCCAAGTAGTCCCCATGAGAAACGTCACCCAGAATGCATCTGCTCGGCATCTTCTCCGTGGACAGACATCCTGCAGGACCATCAAAGTCATCATTTGGAGTAAAAGTCCCCCCAGAAGAAGAATCCATTCTGCCACAAACACACATACGAGCACACGGCTACTCGTGCACTAATTTGACTCCCCACATTGATCTCCCCCCCCCCCCCCCGTCTTCCTCAGCGGCCTCCGGGGGCTCGTACGGAGGCCGCTGAGGAGAGGAGGAGCCATAAAAATAAAAAAAAGAAGGGTGGAGGAGCCATTATCGGGCGCCTGTGGGAGGCATCGCCATCAAATGACCCGGAACACGTTTAAAGCAGAGTCTCAGCCCGCTGCCTCAGACAGCTGCTGCCCAACAAATCTTTCACCGCGAGGGGCACAGAGTGCGAGGCGCCGTGTGTGTGTCTGTGCGTGTGTGTCTATGTGTGTAGACGAGCCACGCAAAGGTCAGACTCGTGGTTTTACATGTTCTCTATTGTTTCTCTTTCTAATTTTCCCGAAGCTTTCCTATGGCACGTCGCCTCCGCATCGTGCTCTTGAGACAAATATCACAAATAGCCCCATGATGCATCGGTAGAAAACTGTGTGTGTGTGTGTGTGTGTGTGTGTGAGAGAGGTTTGACAAGTGGAGAAGATCAACAGCAACTGATTCTCCACCACGGAACCGCAGGAAGACGAGAGGTGGGCGGGGCTCCTGCGGATGCTTTTAATTACAGTGATCCAAATCCAAGGGCACCTTGCGAAAACCGTCTCTCTCCCCCCTCCCCCCTCCGTCTCGTATCAGAGCTCGTCTCGGGCGTGCGGAAATGTTTTTGTGGGAAACTTTTAAACACTTTCTTCTCCCTAATCCTTCTTCGCTGATTTAAACAGATCTGACATGACATGACTGGTGCAACCTGAGGTGGGAAATCCTTTTATCAGCACAGCCGGCTGTGATGAATGTGAGGACTGTGTAACGAATCGGGGGACGGTTTTGGAGGAATTCCGAAGCGGGAGGGAAAAGGATGAAAGCAGCCGTAGGAGGAGAGTTGAATACAGAAAAAAAAACAGGACAAAGGGAGTGGACAGGAAGATTGAAAAAAAAGCCAAAAGTCAACACTGGTGATTGAGGGAAGGAAGAGAAGAATTTGGGCTGCCTCTCTGTGAGAGATTCTGGTGCCAATAAGCTAAATGCCTGTTCCACATCGGCCGAGGGAGCTGCCTATTGTTTGGATCGCTGTTTGCTAAAAAAATAAAATAAAAAAAAAACGTTTGGACGGGAGAAACGGAGATGGAGCCCAATCAGCCGGTGTGGCCGCAGGACAAAAATAAGTGAAGAAGTTCATTTTTTTTTCGGAGTGGGAGGATTTGTTGTTGTGTCGAGTTGTTTTAGCCTCACAGTTTTGTCAGCAATCAAGTAAGGAGAGGTGGTTTTTCTGATTTCAACCCGTTAATAAGACCAAAATAAGAGAAAATCAATTAAAAAACAAAAGGGATGATTGCTAAGAAGTCAAAAGGTTGATAATACTCCATTTAAGTTGTTGTTTCACCGATCCGAATGTTGTCCACATACATTTCAGCTGAAGAGGGGGCTTCGACTCACCTCTCCGTCCTTGGACTCCAGCCGCAGCTCGTTCCTGCAGATGGCCTGGATGTCTCCGGCCTCCGCCAGGATCTGGATGCCTTTGGGAGCCTCCATCAGGAGGGAGCGGGTGGGGGACTCCAGCCTGGGGACGGTCAGAGGAAGATCAGTGCTGTGAAATAAACACCTCCGACGTCTAAAACCCAAAGCGTGACGCGAGAACGCCCTTCGGCCGCCGCCGCCACGGATGGAGCGGAGGCGGATCTTTACGGGGAGCAGCGGAGGCGTCAAAGCGCCTCAGCGGATTCAGAGGAGGACGTGTCTGTGCTGAGATGTTTGTTCCATAGGGAAGGTTCTTATTGGTATCACACACACACACCTCTACACACACTGTGTTATTCAGCTGGGGGATGGTGAGGTTTCCATCTGAGCAGGTAGCAGCTTTTAAAAGGTTCTGTTTACACACAAATATACAGTTATATAAAGATCTTCTCCAGCGCTTTGGGTCTGGTGAGAATTCATGTGTTCATGAAGACACAAGTCTCTCGTGTAACATCATTCGATCCCGTTGTCAGAACTCAAACATAAAGGTGAGCTCTCTGAACCACAGAGGCCTAACACACGTCTTCATTTACGCTACACAGTCGCTGTGAACAATTCAAACCATTTTGTTGACTCTCATTTCTGTTTCCTTTTCACATTTTTTCCGCATTTGATAATAAAACTGGAATCTAAATGGGTACAAAACAACTTCAAAATGCCACAACAAACCAATTTCTAGATATTTACTCGCTAAATTTGTCTTTGCTTCCAGTTCTTTAATCTCATTTCCCTGTCTTCACCTTTGACCTCTACGGCAGCCACAGGGTACGATCGTTTTGTTCACCCTGGTCTTTTCCATTCCACCTCGTCTCGTCGTGCCCTTTTCTCTGGATTTTCTCGGCAGCGTGTGATATCTGCACCTGGGATCAGAGGTTTGACACTGTGTCTCCGGACTTCATGCAGCGGCAGAACCGTCCTGCTCCTCCTCCTCCTCCTCCTCCTCCTCCTCCTCCTCCTCCTCCACGCCTGACTCCTCGGTCCTCGGCCGTGCGGCGCCTTCTCCAAATCATCCGTCTCACCCTGCCGCCGTGTGTGTGTGTGTGTATAAATATATGAGCAGTGGTGGGTTTCCAATGAGCTGCCGTGGCGCCGCGCGGCAAATCACAGGTTAAATGGCAATCTGGGGCCGGCGCGCGTGCAGCTTATTGCTTCACCGCGGCGCCGAGGAACAGCCGGACACTCGGCAGGGCGAACGCGCCATCCGCTCAATTACTGAGACCGGTGCGAGATGAAGGTGTGGAGGATGACGAGGGGGAGGGGGGGGGAGAAAGGTGCGACTGTGAAATTAGGCAGGACAGAAAGGGAAAGAGGGGTGGGGGGGGGGGGGGGAGGAGGCATGGATGAAGGGTCTTAGCTTTAAACCTGTTCCAATGATAATGTGCATATGGGGCTGAATAATGAAAACAAGAAGGACCGTGTGTTGGGTTTTTCTGGTTTACGGCTTAATGTGAAGATGAATGCAACCACGAGGTTAAACTACGAGGCCACGAGTGGAGTTTAGAGTTAGAGATTAATACTGTAAGAAGCAAAGTGGGCACAATAAAACCCAAAGAAAAGGGCGTCAGCACGTGAGGAGAATGAAGGACGAACGAGAGAAGTCGAGGGTGGGGGAGGGGGATGAGAGGAGAAGCACGAGGACCGGGAGGGGAGGGGAGGGGGGGAGTGGGAGGATGAAGGTAATTGAAGCGAGAAGAAGAGGAGGCTGGAGGGTAAGTGAGGGCAGGAGGAGGATGAGGAGTGGACGTGAGAGAGCGAGCCGGACACCGATAAGGAGACAGAGACGGGCAGTTTGGAGGTGGCAGGGAGTCGAAACAAGAGCCGAGATGGGAGAGGCAAGGAAGACGAGGAGGAAGAGCCCAGGATGCCGCAGGAGAAAGAGCTGCGGGACGCATTCTCTCTCGTGGCCACGCGGCCCTGTGATGTCGAGGAGTCGCTGCTGAGGAGGGTTAATGAGGAGGCTCTTAAAGCTCCTTGACAGTATCAGGGTAACATCTAGCAACAGTTAGAGATGTTTCCTGACTGGGCGGGAGGACCCAGAGGCCTGCGGTGCGGGGAACATACGGGATGTGACTCCGCCTCCTCCGGTGCGTTTTTTTTTTTTTTTATCGCACACACAATCATTTTAAGCAGAGTGAAGAAGAGCCGTGGGACAAACACCCCCGAGAGTGACTCCAGGCGAGTCGTGCAAAGCTTCCAGTTCTTCGGGCTCGTGCTGCCAGTGACCCTCCACCTCCATGAAATGAACACGACGACCTCACAGTTCCCCCGTTTCCATCGCCTTCGGCGCCTCGTTTGCGTTCCTTTCATCTGTGCCTCGGATTTGTCCAGGACACAAACCAGGGTGAACGCCGCCGGTGTATGACCGACGAGGCATCACCCCCCCCTCCCCAGGCGTACGATAATTGATGTTAATGCAATATCCCAAAAATGGGGTTTAGAGCCTTCGTTTCTACCCAGCAGACGGGTGATTGTGTCACACAGGCGATCACATGGTACCGACGCTGGCGGGTCTCAGGGATGGTTCTTGTGACGGATGAACCACTGAAACGCTGTTATTAGCCATTTGTCGTCACCGTCCTTCTCCGCTGCTCCATTTACTAACTCAAAGGCTTCCCGTCTCACTCGGGCCTTAATCTGCACCCGGCAACAATGCGTCCTCTGTTCTATTTCCGCTCCGTTCGGTTTCGCGCGTCTTCAATACTTTTCGAGCTCTTTCTTTTCCTTCTTCCTCCTCACTTCCTCTCATTCTTTAATCTTCACACTTTGTTCTTTTGGTCTTTTCTTCTTTTCTCTATTTCCGGAATTTTCTTATTTTCACCTCACAGGCGCTTTGCCGCTCCGCCTCGCTTCATATTTCAGATCAAAATCATGTTACGATTTCTCAGAGCACATTTCGGTCTGTTTTCTGCTTGTAATTTGACTGGGTGGGGGTGGCGAGGGGGGGGGGGGGGGGGTTTGGAGGTTTAGAGGACAAACCTCTATGCCTGCTGAAGTGTACAAGTTGGGGAAGTTATGGAGAAATGATTTTATTTGTATATTTCTGTTTGGTCTGTTTCTACAAGCTCCTTCACCCTCACAGGTGATTCCAGGTTGTTCTGGTAAATTAAACGTGGGCCGGGAGTTACGTGAAGTCAGCGAACCCAAAACGTGTGACAGGGGTGTGATGACAATTATGTCGACCCGACTGCTTTCTGCTTTGTCTTCACTTCTTTTCGATTCGGGGCATAATGCCTTGGATTGTGTCCATTTCAATCCCCGATTGATGTTGATTTGAAAATGAAGAGGGGCCGGTGAGGAGAACAGAGCAGGGATTACGGCTCCTACGGACAGACTTTACTTGACAGGAGAGCTAATTTACCCTCACTTCAGAGATTTCTACAATTAAATCCTTCCTCTTTTACTGGGTCCTCTGGCCCACCTCCGGGGAAGTAGAAAAGAGGGGCGAGACCTTTTAAACACTTGAGTGCGTTACGGAAGTATTGTGACCCCAGGGGCTGAAACACATACGAACACAATGGTTTGATTAAATGTAGAAACGTCGAGGTTGAAATGAGCTCGTAGGTTAGAAACCCTTTGGTGGGTCATTCTCAGACTTTTCTTAAACACAATTAGCCACACGACGATGGATTAAAACACTGTTAACATGTCTGATGACTAAGAAACCTCCATGATTGGCGTTCTCGAGTCTATTTTTTTTACGGTTATGAACTTTCACTGAAGACTGATGAATGGTTTGAGCCTGACCAATGATGCTCGTTCATTAACCGTTGGTGCATTATTTGTAGTCATGTCTGTGTCCTGGTGCCCGCCCCCCACGTGTACGCATGTATTCATCGATCCGACTCACCTCAGCTCTTTGAAGGGCTCGGCCCTGACGTGCGGCGTCTCCACCGATTTGCTGAACACGGCTCCTTCGGCCCCTGAAATCACAGAACACGCCGTCAGAGAGAAGAAGAAAAAACTCCCGTCCGATCAATCGACATATCGAGCCGGCCCGATCCACGCGGCTCCCCCCGGCCGCTGATAACACACACTCACACACATTCGAAAGAACACTTTTATGTGTTTTTAAACTGAAAATCAGGGGGGGGGGGGGGAGGAAGTAATAGATTCCAAGCTGCTCGGAGCTTCACTGTAAATACACAGTGTGTAGCGGAGGCAACCAGTCGGACTAGCACCCTTTGGGCTGGGGGGGGGGAGGGGGGGGGGGGCGTAGAGAGCACGTCCTCTAACGTGGTGTTGGAAAGTAATTGGATTACTGGCCGTGTTTACAGAATGACTCCAGGTCATAGTTCTTAAAACACATGCCTATGTGTGTGTGTGTGCATCTCGTGGTAATGCCACTACATGCCACTGATGATATTTAATTGGGAAATAGGAATGGGTAGATGCATAGTAGCAACCCCCCCCCCCCAATAGGATAGGAAATGAGACTTTCTAGGAAAGCTGTTTAATAATAAATAATGAGTGGTTCATTTTAGGGCTCTAAATTAGTCATGAAATCATTTTCTGTACTTTCATCTTGTTTCATTTATTTCTTTGATTAATGTGATCTGGAGGCACTTCTTCTGCGGAAAACAATAACAAACATACCAAGGATTTTACATTAATAATAGGGCAAAGTATCAAGGCAACCATTAAAGGGAGCAAGTAGGAGTAACAACCCTTCAGCCGGGCAAAGCTAGGAGGAAACTTCCTTCCTTCTTGACATATTCACGGTCACGGGGTTCTATGACATTATGTGTGGATTCGGCCGTATAAGTGATGAAAGCGAGGTGATTATTGCCAAGACCTTTCAAGTCGTCTGTGTTGAAGCAGCCAGGACGACTTTTAGAGTTTAAAGAGGCGTTTTAACGTCTCCACGACGTTCCCCTGAGATCTTTACAACACCCTCGCTCCCCCAGGGAGACCTTCATAACGGCTCCATCCGTCCAACCGGATACCGGTTCCCTCTTAACGACTCCCACACTCCCTCTGCGCCTCGCTTTTCTTTTCTTTTTTTAAATCAGAGATGAGCAAGTAAAGCGTTAACTGAGATGATTTGAACGTTATTTCATTTTCACCGTTCCACCAAAAAGAGGATCAGAATCCTACTTTCCCTGTTAGTTTTTTTTTCACAAGTTAAACAAAACGTCTGCCCTCCAACTCATGAAAGCTCATGTGACATTTAAATATACCTGTTCAGAGTACAAAGAGCAGGACGTAAAGTGGAGTGAAGCCTCGGCGCGTGTCACCGCAGTAAAGTGAGTGAAGATAAAACAGAATCCTGACTTTGGAAATATCCGAAATAAAAAGAACAAAAAACGCTCTTTAGTTTGCTTCTGGATGTCAGCCTTAAATCGCCTGTTTAAAAGTTAAACCAATGTCATTTATATCATTTCTAGTTCAAAGTCTGAACAATAGCTTGTTAAATGTTGAGGATAACTGACGGTGTCCAGAGATGCTCACGAGTCCCAAAGCTCGAGTCCGAGTCGAGTCTGAAGTCTTTCGAGGACGAGTCTGAAGTCGAGTCTGAAGTCACCGTGTGTGCGACTCGAGTCGCACTCGAGTCCGAGTCTCAAACTCGAGTCCCCATCTCTTATCAACGTCCCTTTTACCGTAAAAAAAAAAACATACCAACAACTTTTTAGTTCCTCCTTTACTCTTTACTTAATGTTTTTTTGTGGTTTTTCCCATAAAATGAAAATACGAAGCGTAGCCGCTAAACCGGAAGTACGTAGATTTTCACAGTAAGAATCGACGCAACCGTCTGTCATGACTGCGGTTACCAGGGTAACAAGAGGAGAAAAGTTCATTAACGGATATAAATAAGTAATCCTGGTCCGACGGGATGTGTAAGCAGCAGTAGGTGACTACACTCGCTGCTCTTGTCCACGTATTGTTTTGCTTCAGTGAGCAGAGCAGAGACCGTTTAAGGAGACGCAGAGTAAACAGTCCGCCGCTGGAGCGCATACGTCCCGACGTCAGCTAACCGTCGGTCAGACCGCCAGCGGCACCCCCCCCCCCCCCCCCCCCCCCGTCAGCGGCACCCAGCAGCGGCAGGTGCATTCGACATCTTTCTCGTGTGTGGCCGCGCGTGCACAGCCAGCAATATATGTCAATGTACGTGTTACGTAGGCAGGTAACGGAGGGAGCGGTATAGCGAGCTCATCAGTCCCAAAGCTCGAGTCCGAGTCGAGTCTGAAGTCGAGTCGGAAGTCATCGTGTGTGCGACTCGAGTCGCACTCGAGTCCGAGTCTCAAACTCGAGTCCCCATCTCTGACGGTTTCTCAGTGCAGAGACACGAGTACGAGCCAAATATCACCCGTAGATCATCCCCCGCACAGGTGCAAAATGTGACATTTGTTGACGCGGCGACGGCCGCAGATGTTCTTCATTACGACCTGTCGTCTTTATTTGTGTTCCACGCCGCCTCCGGGGGGGGGGGGGGATAAACGACTTAATCAATTGGACTCTGTGATCACCGGCTACACACGCGATTACGGAGCCGACAGCCCAAATAGATGATGCCGTTAAAGATGAACGCGTCTGTGAGAGCAGCCGCGTGTCCCGCGTGCATCTGTGTATATGCGAGTGTGTGTGTGTGTGTGTGTGTGTAAGTGAGAGGCGGCAGTCAGACTACGGGGTGGATATCATCAGTTGTGGCCTGAAGTACCTCAGAGGTGATGAAATGCTGAGATACACGAGGCGCAGAGGGAATAACTTCAATGATTGGTGGTGGTCCCGCAACAAAAAAAACCAGAAACACCGAATCCCTGCGCTCATGAAGCCGACGGGATGCGGCACACAGAGAGACACGCGGCTAGGTGGGCCGTGCATGAATCATTATATTATATTAATATAATGACCCGTGTGAGCTGGATTAGCATGCGCAGACACGCGGCCCATTGCGACGCCCCACCCGTGTGTGTGTGTGAATGCGCCGACTAAAGATGCTGCTGGGTTTAATTAAGCGCCGGGGACGTGGCTCTGGATGAAATCACATCAGAGCGAGGAGCACAGACACCAGGGACTGGCTGCCCAAACCCCGGAAGGTGTGGTCGGTGACCCCCGACTCTCTGTTGTCCCACCTGAGGATCTCCCTCTGCTCTTTGGTCTAGTGAGGAAGTGTTGTGAAGCCACTTCCCCCCCCCCCCTCTGCCTCAAACACTTCTACTGTACAGCTGGCAAAAAACAGCAGAACAAAGTAAAAACCTCCTGGAGGTGAATCCAGCCGTTTCATATTCGTCCATTTAGTATTTTCCTCTTTTGCTCCACATTATCTTTCTCTCTCATTCCATCATTTGCCTCCCCTCATTTTCTCTGCTGCAGCGTATTTAATAATCTCCCCCTTTTGGAATTGAAGTCAGACTGAAGGTGTAGCCAGCAGCTCCTTCTAATAAATAGCCAGCACCCCCTGCTGAGACGCTTCACCCTTTCTCCTTCGAATGGTACAAGCAAATCAGCAGCTCTCTTCTAAAGGGGGGCAGGAAGGGGGGGGGGGCAGGGGGCATTTCTCCACCTCTACAGCAAGTTTAGGCTGTCAAACATAATACACATCCGGGCAGAGAGATTAAAGTCGCTACTGAATTAAGAACGAAATGGGGGGGAAGAGGAGGGATGGAGAAACCGGCGCAGAAAGAGCGCGAGAGAAGAGCTCGCTGCAGGAGAGACGGGACAAGACACTGACAAGCGCCCCTCCCTATCAATCATTTACACCTCGGTCGTGTCGCTCCACAACTCCTGCCTAAATATGCTGACAGGGCGCCGAGACTCAACAGCGATCAGTGACACAGCGAGAGGCGCTCGAACAACGGCGACAGCTGCAAACATCCGTCCCAGAATGCACCGAGGGACGAGCCGTCAGTCATTACAGCCGGGTGCGTGCATTTTATCTGGGAAGCACTGCCAGTGGGGCTGGGAGGGGGGTGGGGGGGGGGGGCTTGGAAGATCTCAGCTAAATTCTCAAAGTTCTTTTCCCCACGTATCAATGACAGATACACAGAAAAACATGCAGGCTTTAGCCAATTTGTACCAGCCCCCCTCCCCCCCGTGCCCCCCCCCCCCCCCCGCCCCACTCTCCCCCGTGCTAGTCTATGACAGGTCAATGTCATTCATTTGAATGCATTAGTGACTCCTGGAATGGCAACCACAGTTGGTTCACCACTTTGGTCCAAACTGAAAAATCTCATTAACTGGTGGATGGATTCTAATTGAATTCCACACGACCATCCATGGAGCCCACAGGGGACACGGGGGGGGGGGGGGGGGGGGGATCTTTGGTAGAGAAGCATCGCCGGCTTGAAATCTGATGACCTTCCAGTGGTGTCATTTGTAATTAGCACTATTTTTTGTCAGCATGCTGAGCGCTAAACAAAGATGGCGGTCATAACGATGGTGGGAACTGCTCCTGTGAGGATGTAAGTCCGAGTAAATACAAACCGTGATAAATTAAACTGCTCATTTCTGACTATCGCTTTAAAAAAAAAATAATTTTCTAAACACAAGACAATTATCCTGAACTTTTGAATGCACCGTTTTGACGAAACAGGCGGCCTCCAGGCGGCGCTAATGAAGTGCTGGGCCTCTAATAGGAAGGAACCACGGCGAGTAGGCCCGGAAGAGCGCCGGGCCGTGCTGATTAGCAGTGTGTGTGTGTGTGTGTTTTAAATCGTTAATTTGCACATTCTGCATCTTAACATATACATGAAAAAGGTTCCGGATGCTAGCGGCGAACACAGCGCTGAGTCTGACGAGTCGGTTTCTAACAAGAACCTCCTTCTGATCCGTCACACTTTAAAAGGAATAAAATACTTTAAAATATCTTTAAACATGGACAATCCTACGAGGGGGCAACTGTGACTTTATGTGTGGAGCCGTCTCTCAGGGGATCACGATTCAGAGGGTACAAATTTAATATATTGCAATATAGTGTGGTACTGTAAGCAATGAGATTCATTTTGATCTCCGTCAAAAGCATATTAAAAAGACACCAGCGTATGCGTGCACTCAGATACAATCACCTTTTCAGATCAGAGCAGTGGGATCATCCAGCATCAGCACTAAGTAATTACTCGTTTAACTTTCTCACACATGTTGTGTTTGCGCGTCCACGTGATTTGTTGAAAACACAATTAAAAGTTGTCCTCGTCTTCTTTAATTGGCTGGGACTTTCAGTCAAGACGACAGAAGACACCTCCTGGGATCACATCTGGGTTCAACGCAGCTACGCCGACGCTATGGTCCCGCCGAGGAGGTGGAGGGGGGTGACGGAGGAGGTGGAGGGGGCGCCGTGGCTCGTTACCAGCAGGTTTTTTTTTTATGTGCCTCTTAACTGCGGCTCAGTCGATGGGGAGCCGGCGGACTCGGATCGATCCGGCCCGCCTGCGTTCACACGCTCGCTCGCTGCGTCTCCAGCACGCCGCTCCCCTCCCCCCCTCACTCTCTCTCTCTCTCTCTCTATTTGCCTCGTAAACATGTGCAAACAGACTGCATGGGGGTGGGATCGATAAAACCCATCTTGGGGGTTTTACTTTCACTTCCTCCAGCCAAAATATAACGCCTCCTCCTCTCAAATTATTTCATCAGTACGTTTGCACATTTGACCTTGTGGTGATGTTGACGTCCTCCTCTGTATTTCTTTTTTTTTGGTTGTCTTTCCCTTCTTGGTTCGTTCCCAATTTCCTTACATTTATGACCTAATCTTGTTTCCTTCTCTTTCCTTTACGCTCCCTCCCCAGAGAGCCTTATTCCCTCCATTGCCTCCCCCACTTTCCTTTGCATTTTCTTCCTCTAATGCTCTTCCACACCTTTATAATCCTCCCATTACTCCGTGGCTGCCTTCGTTCATTTCAGCCCTCACTCTTTTCTTTGTTTGTTCCGCATCTCGTTTTCTAATCTGCTTCTTTTCCACTTCACCTTGATGCTTCCTCTTTAATGGTTCCTACTTCTTTCACACTCCGATTTCATATCCATCCATTGCTTGCTTTTGTTCCCTCTCTTTCCCCACACTTCACTCCTCAAGTGCTCCTCTCTCTCATTTATTCTTCTTCCCTTATTGTTTTTCATTCTCATTGTCTTGTTCCTTTACTCCAGTTCCTGCTCACGCATGTCTCCATGTTCCCTTTCTTCTTCTGAACGTCTTTCACTTAGTCCTCCGTTTCCTCCCCTCCTGTCCTCGTTTCTGTATTTCCTTCCTCTCCCTCGTTTCTCCCCCTCACGCGCCCCCCCCCCCCCCCCCTCAGAGGTTTTTGTAGTGCGCGGCTGAGATCAGTCGGGGAGCTATGAAGCATGCGGCGGGATGAATCAGTGCTGTTTGGAGACCTCATGAAGATCCGCTTAATGCTACTTCATGTTGGCGATAAGGAACGGCAGCAGAGAGAGGTGAGGGGAGGAGGAGAGGAATCAAGGGTAAGCCCCCCCCCCGCCCCCCCCACAGCATCCGATACAGATGCAGGAACCCAGCAGGCTCATCCCTTTGAACTATTAGAAGCTGTGGGCTGATTTGGTGCTGGATGGACACAGGAGACCACTCCTCCTGCGCGCTGTGAAAAACCACGCCAACATCGCGTCGCGTCCATTGCTAGCCCGAGTGACCTTCAGGGTCCCCAGTCCCGCGGGTCGCTGCGGCCCAGTTAGACCCTGGCGAGTCTGACGAGTTGGTTGTGACAACGTGTTGCGTACGTGCACGTTCACGCAGAGGGAGCTGCTGACATTGTGAAGGCGGCCCAACGGGTGAAATACTGCAGGGTGCTGCTGCTGTGGATCACGCCGCGATATCCACAAGGTCGTGGGGAATAAATGAATGCAGAAGCTCATGAAGGTAGCTGCGGCCCCCTGGGGGGGGGGGGGGGGGTGGCGCCGTGGTTATTCATGTGCGTCCGCCACGTCGAGAGGGAAAAGAAAAATCCCATTTGATCTAATGCAGCCAGAGCCCTGACATAAAAATATGTTAACCATGTAAATCCATCCATTTATATAATATCGGTTTGAATGGTGATGATTCATGATGATCATGATCAATAAAAAAATTAATTAAACTGCTGAATTTTTTCATTGTATAAAAAGCATCATCGCATTCAACATGTGAACCTTACACTAACTTGGTATAAGTCACGATACAATCAATACCTGCCGTGTCAGGTCACGTGACCGCCGAGCTGCTGGAAGAGGCTCAAGCCGCTGTGGAAGCTGTCGTGCATATTTACATTTGGTCTATGACACAAGCAGCCATCTGTTCCAAAAACCTTCCTCCTGTGAGAGACTGTGAAGAGCGGCCCCCCCCACAAACACCCACACAACACACTGATTGAAATTAAGATCGCATGTCCACACTGACACTGTGGCAGAGCAATTCAAACACCATTAACCAAGTTAATTGTCAAACGGGATGAAGGACAGGAGGAAAACTGCCGATGTTGGGGCTCCATGCTCTGATGGGACCAACAGGAATCTCTGTTAAATGCTCCATTATTTTGAGCTGTAATAATAATAAGTGTGCGTGCTTAACACCACAAACATCTTCACGCCACAGAAACCATCTGATCACACATTGTAAACGTGGCTGGCTTGTCGCTGTTTTAATTAATTTATATGTACATATATGAATTATTTAGCTATTTCCTGCAGCTTTTAGACATTTAATAACTGAATTGTTTACGTAGGAAAAACAAAGACAGCATTGACGTGTCCACGAGCAGATTGGAGATCCAATAGCTCAGTTGCTTATTCCTAATATACCAAAATACTTATTTTACCTCCATTAATGATATCTATTTTTCCAGCAGACATTTTGTGGAACAGCGGGAGAATAATTTTTTTTAGGTACGTAAAACATTTCCCCCCCCGAGTAACATGTCCCCTCATCCCTCGAGTCGCTGCTGAAGTTTGCTCCAGATACCACATTTCCCCCATAATGCTTTGCAATCTAAACAAAACAGACCACCCCAGGTCGTAATTTCTCTTTCTTTACATGATCTCACTCTTCTTACAACTCATGTCCCCATCGCGCTGTGATCCCTCCTCTTCTTTCCTTCCTGTCTGGGTCCTTGTTTCTTCTCCACAACCGCAGTGATTAAACCCGGGCTGCAGGAGGAAGAGGAGGAAGGAGGTGCGTGTTGACGAGGGTCAGGGACTGGACGGGGGGGGGGGGGGGCACGGGCTTCGCGCTCACTAGCGGACAGTGAGGTGGCACATTAGCATGAGATGTATTTCGCTCTCCTCCTCCTCCTCCTCCTCCATCTCATTACGGCGGGTCAGAGAGAGCCGGAGGAGGATCTGTGCAGAGCGGAGCTAAACGAGCCGTTTAACGAGGAGAGAAGACTCCGGAAGCAACTTCGGGCAAATGTGTCTTTTAAAAAAAAAATGGGGGGCGTTAATTCACGCAACGCACCAATTCATTGGCACTTTTAAAAAACGTCCGGTACACGTAGCTCCAGCAACCCGCGTGTCGTCATCTGGGTAAATTTTGAGATCTTCTACCCGAGACTATGAGGCTTTTTTTTTATCATTGTGCGTTAATGAAGCCGTGGGCCCTCGACTTTATGTCTCCGTCTGTCCCACGTCCCTGACGTATCGACCAGTGTGATCAACGTGTCTCTGTGTTTACATTGATAGTCTCTGCACGTCGTGTCGATGATAAATCCAGGACTCGATGGGACTCCAACGCTCAACTCGTCCAAGAAATCCTTCACGGTTTGGTTAAGTCATGAGTTTATTTTTGTCCGTGAGTGCTTTCCTTCTCTTTATACATTTTAATTAACGGACAAAAACATTCCCCGATGAATATAGAACACTGTACTGTAGCTTATTGAAGTCAATGAAACCTACACAAATGGACACACGTCCCCTGTCCAATCAAAATTAGCATATTTTGCTTATTCCACAATCCTCGCCGCGTCCCCCTCCCATTAAATCAGTGCCTGTTAAAATGATAATGAGAGAGCCATATGGCAGACACAAACGAGGGCAGCGGAGTAGTTACACCAGAGCAGCAGCAGCAACAACAAGAAGATCCGTCCCGATAATTAGGTCCCGATGTGGAGGCGGGACGACGCGCATCGTCTCGTTCACGTTGGCGTTTGCGTTAAATCGGCATCTCCTGCAGCTGCTCAAGGCAAAGGGAGACAAGCGGAGGGTGAAAGGAGCGCGAGGACCTCCGTCTGGGCGCCTCCACCCTCGGGGCGGAGATCCGGTGTAAACTCACTCCATCAGATCACATCTTCCGGAGTAGAATCCAACAAACAGCTGGATGTTTTGCGCCAAAACTGCGAGGCCAGGTTTCAAAAATCGTTTGTTTGGCGTTTGTTGAATTATTTGCAGTATTTTAACGTTGAAAAACCTTCAGATACATAATTTCAATGCATAAATATTCAGTGGTAGAAATTCAATCACGTTTTTCTTTCGAAACCCGATGACACAGATTTACCTCCATAGTCTACGGTAATAAAGGGAAGTGCGTTCAACAAGCAGACGCACGTCTCCGAATGGATTAGAAGAAGAGTCTCTTCAGCTCGCCACTCTCCTCAATGGTCTGCTAGAAACTCAACGCAGGAGAGATGAACACTTGTAACACACACACACACAAACAGATCATTAGTGGCTGAAGCGACTGGGCCTTAATGGATCATGTATCATGTCCTTAACGTGGTCAGCTGACAGGAATCCAATGGCATAACGCACTCCGGCACATTTCCCATGCACACAAGATAAAACCGCGAAACGTAGGCGGCCTCCGACTCGCCTTGGATAAATCCTCCGCCGTGACGCAGTAACTCTGAGGTGTCTTTTATGGTCTTATTACGGCTTAACGGTGTCCACTCGCAGCAGGCAAGGAGCGCTGGAAATAAAAAAGACTGAAGCCTTTGGGCGGGGGTTGGGGGGGGGGGATATATGACTGAGCCTGGAAGCAGTTTGATGGAACATGGAGATGGAGATCAGCCAGGTAGTTTCACGAGAGGGAAGACGTTTTCCTGAGAGCAGAGCTGAAAGTTGAGGTTTAGCACGGGCCAATACGTGTCCTTTCTGTGCTGCACTCACATTCAAACTGGCCTCCTAATAAATATACATTAATGGATGGATATATGATAATATATGATATTTATTACACCCCGTGAAGTGTGACACTCAACGGCTTATAGTCATAACAAACCTCCCGTCTTGTGTTTAAAGCTGAGAGGTCTTTAAGTTTCACTACATTCTTTGACGATAAACTCTAGCCAACGCTATCGGGGAGATGGCGTTCTCCTCCCATCTTCTGAACACAAAAGAGCATTAAAAGTCCACAGTCAACCCCCGGGAAATAGACCACATGACATCTGAGCCCGACCCCGGGGCCAGAAGGCTGATGCAAGGTTAGCTGTTAGCTTCAGGCTACCGAAGCTGGGGGGGGTGAGATGGTCAGACCCCCCGCAGGGAGACCGGAGAGGGGGCGCGATGGTCTGTGTGAGAGAGTTAATCAGAGCTCATTCCTTGAAGACGGAGTAAATCACAAAGTTGCTGTTAAACAATCCCAGAACCAGAGAGAGACTTTTATTTGTAGGTTGCTTTGTAGATTTCCTTTTTCTTTCTCCCTGTTGGATGGAGCCTTGGCAGGTCATGACCACGGTGATTCCACCTGCTCCGTTCCAGGGCTCCAGCAGATGAATCTTACACTTTTTAATGAGGTGAGCAGGAAAACGTATTTCGCCTCACAGTTTGACCCCCGGAGTTTAAGAACTTGACCTTCGGTGCAGGATGAACAGCGGGGCCCTTTCGTTATGAGGCAAAAGGTTGCCGGGTGTGACATATAAATCACTTACACACTGTGCATCACTTTGACCCCGTAGCCTCAAATTCTCTGTCATAACTTCGATATTTAAAGCTGCCGCACGGATCTTATGACTTTGTGACGACGGGGAAATTGCCATCGGTGCACTTTTCTTTTCTTTTGGCGACAACGCGGCCAAGGTACCGACAATGAAGAGTATTCGTCCCTTTAATCCCATGGAAAAAAAAAACAGAAAAAAAGAAGCATGTTCTGCAGCATTAATGAAGTGATTCATGTAATATTTTCTCTCCAGGCTAATGTCTTCTGAAGATGTCTTAAAATGGGAACAAGCGAGCTGATTTTGCTCCGCAGTCATAATTCAGCCAGAAATAGGAGTTAAGGGAGGCTTTGCGATCAGATTAATCCAGCAAGAGTTCAAACAGGGGTTTTCTGCACTCTGGAACATTTATTTTTTGCCTAAAGCCCTCTGTCTGCGATTCTCATCCACTTTGGGAGCGCTGCGTTAAAGCGTCACGAGTTTGCCGGCGTCCTCCTGAAGCTCTGATCAGATCCTCCTCAGCACGCTCTCTGAAGGACCAGATGGGGGAGATGCAGATGTTGCCTCAGTCCCAACCGTCACACATCGGCCTGTTGGCTGGACCGCCGATCTTGGCAAAGATGTCCTGGGTTTTTGGTTTGCACAATATTCATTTGGATGTGATATTACTAAAAAAAGACGATAATATACTTTGCCTTGATGTTGGATTGATCCCGACCTCCTGGTGTGTGTGTGTGTGTGTGATCCTGTCAATGAATGAATGTAAAAGTGAACAATTATTGAACCTCCATTTTCCCCAAAGAGCCGCCTGACTCTCATCGTAGACCAGCAGACGAGATGCAGCATTTCTTTTCTTTCCCTCACAAAGCCTTTCCGTAATCATCCAGCCGTCCCTTGTTTTGTCTGCACAGAATATGAAAGAGGCCGAGGACCGTAATGCGGGCTGGTAATTACTCAGCGAAGTGCAGCCTCACTGCTGATAACACCAGGAGATGAGCGAAAACAACATCGGTGGGTGATGTCATCGTGTTGCGGCGCTCTTGTATCCTCCTTAAAGGCAATGCACGGCGTTTGTGGAAAAGAAAAGAACCAAAATAGGGAAACGTGTCAGTGTGAAAACACTCGTGACAAGCAGCAAACAATAGGAGGCGGGGAGGCGGCGGACGTTCCAAACAGAGGCGATTTACATGAGCTCACAAGCGCACCTCAGCGCCTCTTTGATCCGAGACCCAATTTACCGTCACCGTTGACAACCCTGAATGGATTTTCAACTCAGGCCCCTTAGTTGCTTTCCAAAAAAGGTTTGTAATTACTCTCTATGCTTCAGATGGTCAGACGGACAACATCCCCGACAGGGCGGGTCCAGCCGCGTCTTTGAGTTACATTCATCACTAAATTAAATATGCATCTACAGAACTCACGCTTAACCTTTACTATAAACAGGATTACATTTTTTAAACGATACGAGTAACCCAAACTGGTGATAACAGTTAAAGCCTGGGATTAAAGAGCAGACTGGAGTATTTCAGTTAGTCAGAGTCCACACTTGGTTTCTGTTTTTGTTAAAAAATGGTGGTGAGGTAATAACGCTGGATCAATAAGCCACCACCATCGGTCCTTCCTCCAGCTGGTCTAGACTAAAGGTTGCCAACGTGACTCTTATCCCGAGCACCAAGGTGACTCCGGTGCGGCTCCCTCTGGGCTCTCAGCCCCGGGACGATTTAAAACGCCTCTGGCCTCGTCCAGTCTTCACGTTATTGAGCTGGAACCCTGGATTTATCCGTCCAGTCGGCCGCTCAGCAGTTTCCTCGTCAGCTCAGAGGGGAAAAACAGCATGGGCGCATCGCATGGGGGGGGGGGGGGGGATAAAAAAAAAAAATCAACTGCCGACCTCAGTCCGTCTGCAGACGGAAATGAAAGAAAGATCGACTCATTGAACCATTTTTGGTCTTAAAGTATCAGATTTGTGACGGATACAAACGCACCTACAAGCCAGACACTGGACTCTGGACTTTAACGATTCTGTAATTATCAGGAGTCACATCGCAGTTAAAACAAACTATACAAAAGTACTTTGGCTATATGCTAGTAATCCCTCTGTTTGTGTTCTGCTGGGAGCAGATCACTGCGTCTGACTGGACTGTAAACAGCTGAAGAAGCAAACGATAGCAGAATCATGGAATTCCAATGACCTCAGTCCAGCCAGTTAAATATTTATGCAGCGCTGTAATTATGCATTTTATTGATGTGGAGGGTCGGCCTTGGTATTGATACGTGGCAGCTTTATAAGCCTCAATAGTGTCTTCATCGTCCAAGGGATGAAAGAACAGATTGCAGCTTGTCCGAAGGCCTTATCGGCCCCTTACAGCCGCTATTTACTCCTGCGTGACGGACGGGGTCACGTGGCCATATCAGTGCCTCCAACAGATACATCCCTGCTTCAGACACAAGCATTCTGCCTGTACAGTCAATGTGGAGGGGAGAAATCATAAATGACACTAGATGTTTTTAATTAGTTGCTATATCAAATGATAAAATACTCTAAAATGCAGTTTATAAATGAGCCAATTATAAATGTCTGTCCAAATAACTGCAAGAACAAGGTTAAATTCGAGGAGCTTGATATCAAAAAAGAAAAGCGCATTGTTTCCGGTAAGTTGTAGAACCAGCAGATTCATATTAAGACACATCTTTGAATGAACGGGCTACAGCAGTCGTTTAGAAATGAAGACAATTCTCATCAGGTTCCGACACAAAGACACAACACAACGCACCAATCAGAGCCCTGGGTGCTCACTCACGAGTCACCCGCTGGGAACGCGAGGCGCCGTCTCGTTCTGCTGAGCCAGCGGTTGTGTTTGATTAGCTTGCAGCCTGCAGACGGCCGTGGAGATAAATGGAGTAATTGGCGAATCATCGGCACTATTTGCCCTCCCCTGCTCAACACCTGCTCAAAATGGATTCTTAGCGTTACCACCCACTTCAAAAGTGAATAGGTTTATTTTGGAAAAGGAACCCAGTTTGAAACCAACGGAGCTCACCACGCATCAGACCTTTGGACTCTTTGAGAGTGAGAGAAGGTATCGAGCCAATGAGAGGGCAGGTCTCTGTGTTTGTCTGTAACTTAGCAGCATGTTGGTGAGGGGGCGCTTCAATCATTCTTTTATGAGTTTATTGTTGCAACGTCGAAGAACAGTTGGCGATAATTAGGTAAGTGAGATATTTAAAAAACGGAGAAGGATGGATTCTGCAGCTCTAAGCCTTCAGTCGTTGTGCTTTTCCAGTTCGGAGTTGCAAATCAAAGAGGCGCATGATCATCGCACAGCTGTGGATTCAGTCAAACGGGCTTATCGTGTCTGTTCGCAACTTTATTTCAATAGATTTGACTTTGAAAGAAATACTGCGTCAAAAACAACTCTCTTCTGTTAACCTCCCCCCCCCCCCCCCCCCCGCCGCCCCTACCTGTCCTTTACTCGTCCGTACCCGACCTCCATCTGTGGCTCCCTCTGTCAAGAGGAGCACTTTGCCGAGGTGGGTGACAGTAATGAACCCTGACTCGGGGAGGCTAGAGAGGACGTAAATGAATGTAGATGAGGACGAGGAGTAATTGCTCACGGTGAGAGGTGCGTGTTTTGTACGTGTGTACGTAGAGAGGAGAAAGTCAGCTTGAGAGAGAGAGAGAGTGAGAGAGAGAGAGAGAGAGAGAGAGAGGGAGGTAGAGCACCCATAGGAGCCCTTAAGTGGGAATGTGCGGCCCAGTCAAGAGGGAGACACTTCAAATATCTGTTTATCTATTAATGAGACTGAATGGCTGGAATGATGAACGGGTGGGAGGATGGATGAGTGCCGCTGACGGGTGGCAGATGGAAGCTTAATGGGGAGCGATGCGAGAGAGACGATACGGAGGGGGGGTGGGGCGGGGGGGGGAATGGTCTTTTTTTTTTAAGAAGGAACGAGGAAAGGAAGAAATCAAAGGAATTAAGAGCGAAAGATGAAGAATCAAAGACATCACAACAACAAAAAAACGTGTGTGTGTGTGTGTGTGTGACTCAACACCCAGAAGACTCCCCGATCCCTCGGAAAGTTATTTAAGTTGTCTCCTAATTATCTTGCCGTTGGAGTGAGTGCACGAAATATGAGAAATAAACCAGGATTTAATATGTAGTCCAGCGTGGGAGGTTGCTTTCTTTAAACCTAACGAATGCAGTTTTAAATATGTAAAAGAAGCCTTTGATGGTAGTTGTTATGTTTGGAGGCCGGTCGTGGAGACGCATAGAAATACATTTCAGGTTCATATTTTCCAGGATCGCCTGCTGCAAAACACATTAATTCACACTTAGCAAATATTCACAGAGTAAATATATTTAGCTACCATAAATGTCACAGCCGGGCCCCTGTCTCTCGCTTCCCTTTGTGACTCCCTGGTATTCCATCAGGGGGAATTATATGAATGACAAGCTCTTTTCCTCGTTGCTGCTACAGAAAATATTCTGAAATCGTGACATCGTAACATTGGGATTGAAAAAATACTGCAGAGATGTGGGGATTATTGAGTGGTGAGAACGATGCACGCAGGCTGTTTCCCATCACACTTTGCTACCCCTTTCGTGTTTTCATAGTTAACTCATTTTGTCCATTATTGCCCCCCCCCCCCCCCCCGCCCTCACAGCTCTCTGGCCATCACAGCGCCCACATTGACTGGCCAGCTGGCCCCTGAAGTCACAACAGCTTTGTGGAATACCTTCAGGTTTGGCAAATATGAGCTCATTCGTCCAATGGCCACTTGCCCTCCCAGTCCCGTCAATTGGAAACTGAGCTTTCCACCAACTTCCTCCTCACTGACATTTCATTTTCTACCTCAAAACAAAAACAAGACAGTCACCCTCTCAAGGGGTTCTTCTGAGCTTCGGGCTACGGCTCCACCCGGCTTTTCCAAAAGCCATTTCAACGGCGCCAATCAGCCACGGCTGAACGGCAACGAGATATCAACATGGCCGACGAACCACATCCAGTGAGAGAGATAAATGCACGTTTTGGGTTCCCGTAGTTGTCTGCTGGCCACTCACCCATCACCCGGAGCCGCTCGGCGCCCACCACCACCTCCTGCTCGTCGGCGGAGAACAGGAGCTTGCCGGAGGTGGACTTGACTTCAAACGTCTTGCCTCGTGCTTTAAATCCACTGGATCCTGAAGCAAAGACGGACAGAAAGAAGGAGAGGAGATGACAAGAGAGCCGCAGGAAACGTGTTTTGAATGAGTCAACTCGGTATTTCGACATTTAAAGTGGTGGAAGATATTCAAGTTGTCCAGTAGGACTAAATTTGAATTTAGATGTGGAAAGATGGAATGACTACAAGGCGTTCTTCAGATGTTGAGGTCCCAATAATTGGAAGAATGGATGGATTGACTTGTCGACCTTTTTACAAAATGTCAGGATATTTGCATACCTGCTGAAGTATGGTCAACACTTCTGGAAAAAAAATCTAGAAAACCTTTTGTACCAAAAAAAAATTGCAAGATATAGAATGAAAAAATTTGGAGGAGTGTGAGAAATGTTTCCAAACAATCTCCTCCCGATTCGACCTTGCCGCTGAGAGAGATTTCAGGAAGCTCGTTATAGTTCCTGGCTGCCGAAACTGTAACTGGTGTCACAACAAACACCAAACGCAGGCGACTCCTCCAACGGTTTCATCTCATGCGGCGGCAGACGGGGGGGGGGGGGGGGGGGGGGGGTGACTGATTGACGCGCGCACAATTGATTCTGTCGCTCTCCATCTGGGCCGCACACACACACACACACACGTTCGTCCAAGAGAAAGCATCCGAGCGGACTTGTCTCCCTCCTCTCCAGGCCCCCAGGAGGCGGGCTTTAAGTGCGACAGGCACTTCCTGTGCATGTTTACACAATAGGAACTTCCATTCACAGGAGAGACTGCCAGCTCTATCAGACAGGGACACGCGAAGCATTGGGGAAGTAGAGAGTAATCACACAGTAGTGTGTGTGTGTGTGTGGGGGGGGGGGGGGGGGGGGGGGGGGCGTGGCTCCTGACCTAAGAGTCCGTTGCAACCGATGTCGTCACCGCTGTCAGGTCTTTGAAAGACGAATAAAAAGTAGGCCCTTACATCAAAAAAGAAAACATCAATAAAACGGCATGAAAGCACGCTGCGTCTCACCTGTTACGAGTTGCGTGAGCAGCTGGTTGTTGCCGTTGACAATGTTGACCGAGATGTTTTTGGACGACTGCAGCAACAGCGGGCGGCCCTGCAACAATAATGGGCGTGTTTACTCAGGGAGTACATGGTGCAATGGTTACTACATGATTAATGCAAAAAGCAGACAATCACACGTGAAAAGAGAACTCAATGGGTCCACACTTGCTGTTGTAGAAACTTCACACATTTCAACACACGCCACAACTGTCTCAACCTCGGTTTAATAACTTCCATTTCCCAGAGTGCACTGCGCCAGTCCGCAATGCGATCACGTCGGACACTCGGCTCTCTCTGTGCCCGACTAATCTTCACGCCTCACTCAACTTCTTAATTAGAGATAACGGCCGGACCGTTGTGCTGCGCTCGCAGCCCAGGAGGGATACGCCTGGTGTGTTTAATACTGATAACATTAGAACTCTCGCCAAAGTTATTGAAGTTCTCACAGTAAATACACTGAATGTATGGTGAGCGAGCAAAGACAGCAGGACAACCACTAAGTGGTGGGACGTGAATGTAAAACCAACCAGGTGGCAAAAATAGTACCGTAGTGGAGTCTAATTTTGTATTTCAAGGTCGAGGTGTGCGTGTGTGCGTCTAAAACTCACTTGGCCTCTTAAAGTTGGAGACGATGCTTCGTCCAGTTCATCTTATTCTGTTTTCATCCCTTCGTATACGCCATGACCCAAGTATGCTCGTTGTGTTCAAACCTCTATACCGAAGGTTCTTTGAGCAGCTTGGTTTCATGAATAAATAAACGGTCTCCCACAGTTGCTTTTTGTTTTCACCTCCTCCTTGGTATTAATATTCCTCTCACTGTCCTCTTGTTAAGCTACAGCACCTCCATCCGGGGTCCCCTCTGTTCATTCCTCTCTCTTATACCTGCTGGTAGTATGGCAATCCAGCATTGGAGGCAAAAGCCTCATCTAAAACACTGGCGTGCTGGATTGTAAGCAATGTTACAAGATGAAAACCCCCCACAGAAACGCACCTTGTGAGGTTCGTCTCCCAACAAAAAGCGTCCTGCGCGGTTCAGGTCAGCCTGAAATGACTAAAGCGCCGCGTGTCTGTTCCTGAGAAGCAGCGCATTAACCCGGGTTACATCGCAGCTGTGGAGTCGGTCCTGGTTCGAGAGAAGAAGAGCTACAATTAGATCTTTGCCCGGATTCAAAGCTGCCGCTGAAGTCGGTGAATCCGTTTCGCCGTGAATATATTTTTTCCCGGCGGCGGCCTCACACTGCGAGCATGTCGTGCTTGTTTAAGTCGGTGTTGAACTTGCCGGCTCCCCCCCCCCCCCGCGCGCCGCTGCCTGTCAAAACACGCGGCGTGGCTTCCCATAGCTCAAGTTCTAATTCAGCCCTCGTCCATCTGTCACCCAGCTTCTGTCGCCGCCACTACTACCTCCTGCTCCTCCTCTCCTTCCCCAGCGTCACTCTGCTCTCGTTCGCATCCGTCGCTCATTCTCCGGTGATCCAGCTGTTCTCTTGCATTATCAAGACATCCGTAGTAAATGAGAGAGTACACATCACCCCATCTGGTCTCTGACCTCTCGTGGCCCAGATGGTCCTCTTGCAGTTGCAACGAGAACAGTATATACAGTATATACATATAAGTCTTTGCATGACGTGCCTTAGCGTGGTGTTGTGTCTTAGCATAATGTCTTATGGCAATATATGTAGCTTAAGCGCAAGTTCAGTCAGGAAGACAACCAGTCGGACTCTTTTGCAGAGCATAAGAGGCATATTCTCTGATTATGTCACATCCTGCGGAAACATGGCGGGTCACATGGCAAAAATTGCCGGGTCTCTCCGCTGACACCGCAAACAGGATTTCACACAGAAAGCGGGGTGGCGGCTTTAAGGTACCTTTGGGGGAACATCTAGTGTGGTGCCAGCCCTGACGCAGTCTCCCTGTTTGTTAAACCACTCAATGAAATCGATTCAAGTTGTAAATGCACTCGTGGTTTGCCGCTTCCAGTACTCCCAACAGGATCGTCTCTCTAATGCACACTTACATCCATTAGACACCCATCTCTTCACACCATCTATGCACACACTTCCACCGGGGCAACACGGGAGGTTTTGTGTTTCTACGTGACACTGATGAACCACAACCGCCGTTAATTCCAAAGGCGTCCGCCAAGCCTCGTTAGCACGGCTAGCATGGCTAGCTTAGCCTTCGCGCGGCACACAAATAAAAAAAAAAAAAAAAGGTGGGTGTTTCTTTGCGCTGAGTGACTTACTGGTTTGGACTGGATTTCTTTGGCATAGAGGGGTTGGAGGAACTCCGAGTCCCCTTCCAGTTTCAGGCCCTTCTCGGTTATTCTCAGGTTGCCCATTCCGTCCTGTGGAGAACAAAGACACAGTAGCAGTTGGTTCACATTCTCCTCTGGTGCTTTTGGAGCGAGCACGTATCAGCTGGTCATGAATAGCACTCATACTCTTATCCATCTGCCAACATATTTTGTGAAATACAAGGTACTGGTGCGTATTTCCAAACTAAATTGCACATTTGAACACGTCATTGAAATGTAACACTTTTTGCCATTTAACTTAATATCACACACGCCTGGTGTTTAGTGGAAAGATGAATTACGGTGCACAGTCGGAGACTCTGAGGGTTCGGAGTGTGAAGCCTGTGCACAGAGTGCATAGACTCATTAAGGCGTCTCTCCCTGGTTGATCAGCCGCCCTGATCTCCTTTAATCTCCTCCGGTGGTTGATGGTTCACTTCAGCGGATCGTTTGCAAACGGATCGTTTGCCGAACGCGGCGCCCAGAGTGCTCACACAAACAGGCTCGTTATACAGGAACATCGAGTACGAGACAATATGTTGTTCAATGTCCTGCACAACCACACATGTAAAAGGATCCGATCAAGCGAATCGTTTGAGGGACTTTAGTAGGTTTAGTGGAATGTGCAATATTTAATTCTATGTTTTACTTTGATTAATTGTATTAATGGCCACAGTGCGTGGGTGTGATGTGTAGATAAACAACCTCATATTACTTGTTCTAGAAAAGTTCATTCACTTTGCAAAAACAAGTTCACCATAACTCTGACTTACAATAAAATTCAGTATTTTGTGATGTTTGCATTCTTAAACAGACACCCGGAGGACACATTTAGTTTCTTATTCTGGAAGCTCATTAAAACCCAGCCAAACACCACATCCGTGTGTTTACGGGTAAATAAAGTCCACTGGCGGCTAAATGACTGAACGTGGGAGCGATCCACGCCCAGAAGCAAAAAAAAGCGGGTCACTGACAGAAGTCAAGCTCACAGTTCATTCTCAGGCTCCCCTGTACCTCACCAAATAGATTCCTGGCATATAAAAGTAAAAGTTAATCTACATTGCTCCTTTCCCACAAACCAGAGGGTGCAGTGCCGGCGCAGAGGGTGCAGTGCCGGCGAGTCCATGGATGAATCCTGGACGTGTGATGATTTTGAATCATCCCCAGGTGGAAATCAGCAGGCCCGTCAGGGGAGGCCTGCAGACGCCATTTAACCTCCGTTCCCCGACACTTTGATGACGAAAGTCTACTGTAAGAAAGGAGACGTAAATCTTCCCCTCTTGGAAGTTCTCAAAAGGATTTTCTCAAATCCAGTTCCTCACGGACATGTTGATGTCTGTTAAGAGGTTTTTTTTCTCAAGTTGGCTTCATGTGGGCCCTTCTTTACTGATATGTACGCTACTTCATATCTGGATAATCGCTGAGGAAGCAGCTTCACTTCACACATCTTCATTAAGTCCTCAAACACACCCCCTGAGTTGATTGTATTTTCGTCAATAAATGACTTTGATAGTAATAGAGTGTTACCCAGGAGAGATTCTGGGGTTTCTTTCACTTGAAAAAACCTCAATGGGCCCCATCGTTCATTGGAGAGGATCTCGTTAACGCAAATGAATCGGGATGGATAAAAATGCTCATAAAAGCTTCGTTGGATATCGTTGAAATGAAAGTAGAGCCCCCTCCCCCCCTCCTGGGAATATGTTCCTATTACAGAAAAATACTCATAACTGTAAAATGTCAACATGTCGAGGTACACAGCGTTGATTTCAAGGCAGTACAAATATGGCTGGTACAGTAGTAGCAGTTATAACGGCAATTATTCAGTGATTTTTTTTGCTGCTTCAGCACCACGGGGAGCGACACGGAGACAAAGAGCAGCACCGTGTCCCATCGCGTCCGGGACCTTCTCTCCATTCTTTGGGTCGGTCTTCACCTCGATGCCTTACTTTGGTAACAAATGCCTCCGGTAGCTGCCGCTGCTGCTGCTCCCCCTCACACGTCTGTGCAGGTGTACTTTGCAGGTGAGTGCACCGTCCCCCCGTTCACCACAACGTGCACTAGTCCGCCAACACTGGTTTCCGGATCGATTATGCAGCCCTCAAAAACCCTCGCAAGCAGACACAAAACCACCGCTTCCTTTGACCAGCACCACAATGCGCCACATCTTTGAGGTAATAAGTCAAATTATGATCATTTGTGAGTGGCCAATGTGGCGTGAAGAAGGACGTGTGAGGTGAGCCTTGGTTTGACCTGTCCGTGTCGGCTAGAACCAGGTTGTCCGTCTCCGTCGCCTCTCACACAGGGAGGAGGCGATGATTGCATGCGTAACAATTATAGTTTTTTTTTAATGTTATTTGTCTTCTGGATCTGGCATTCTTCTCACCGAACGCAGCTGTACTGTTTGCAGATTCTCTTCCAGGTCTTTTTATTCTCGCCAGCGCGGCGAGCCGCCATGAATAATTCAGCGGCGCTCCTGGCAGGACCGAGGCCTCTGAGGCCTCAGGTGTGCCTCCTTAGCCTGCTTTCCTTTGCTTCACCTGCTGCCTTTCATCTTCTCATAATCCACTTTATTGTCGGGGTGCTGATGATCCCGTTTGTCAGTTTCATGTTGCTCTTGTTTAATCGCTTTTCCCCCCTCCTTCAAGGTTCCACCCTCACGCTCGGCTGCCATGCGTTTCAGCTTTTGATCTATTTTCTTCACCTCCATCCCTCATTCCAGCCTCTTTCTCTGACCGTTTATCTTGGCTGGAAGGTGTTTCAATTCAAAATGAAGAGAACCCTGCTGTCAGAGCGAAGTGAGAGGGTTACAGATAATGGCACCACTCAACCGGCAGACTCAAACTGTCACAAGACTGACAAAAGCTGATGTATTTGGGAAACGGCTATTTCATTAAGTGGGGCACATAGGTGTTACTGCTCCATAAAGTCCAAAACCAAGCAGATTGATATCAAGTAGAACAAGTGGGGACGTCCACGCCTGATGCTTTAAAAAGGTGTTACAAACCGCTTTTACTTTCAAAATCAGTCACAGCTGTCTCCACAAACACTCCAAGTGGAGGCAAAGACGTTCTTCCCGTGTTTGAAGTACGGCCCTGTGAGTAACACCTCAACAGCGGGATCCGTTCCTCCATCTGCTCGGCTGAGGCTGTAAATTGGACATAATTCATTGCACAACTTTGCTTTTGTCCCCCCTGTGTGCGTCCCTTCTCTCTCTCTCTCTCTCTCTCTCTCTCTCTCTCTCTCTCTCTCTCTCTCTCTCTCTCTCTCTCTCTCTCTCCTCTCTCTCTCTCTCTCTCTCTCTCTCTCTCTCTCTCTCTCTCTCTCTCTCTCTCTCTCTCTCTCTTCTCTCTCTCTCTCTCTCTCTCTCTCTCTCTCTCGCTCTCTCTCGCTCGGCGGCGGCGGCGAGGAGCGGATTGATCCACACTCATCCCGGCCCTCGCTCCGCCGTCACCACTCTGTTAGCTGGATAGTTATTGATAATGTATTGCGTCTGTCTCTTCTTCCTCAACGTGTGTGTGTGTGTGTGTGTGTGTGCCTGGGACTGTTTACCTGGCTGTTTGAGTGCAGGAGAAAACATCTGTCTTGTAAATAACATTCGTGCCTTCAGTTCCCTCTGTTATTCTGCAGATTTATGGGGCTCGGCTGTTTGTGAGTGGGGGGGGGGGGTACCTGCCTTCTGTGTGCGTCCGTCAGTCCCCGTTTGGTCTCATTTAAATCTTTACAGTCCGTCCGTCCTGAAGTTGACGCCTCCAGAGAGCCGGGAGTCTCTGCTCTCGATAATGAAGCGCTCGCATCCCACTATTGAGCGTCTGAATCGATATGCATCCAGCCACCAGCCCAGGCTGAAGCACAAGCATTGAGGCTCAGGGGGGGGGGGGTAATATCACAAGGATCCATACACTTTGAAGTCCAGATATACCCACAACCCCCACACCTTTAACTGGAACCTCAATGACAGCTTGATTGGACGAACGACTGTCTTTCTTCAAGCTTAATACAAATGTTGAAAACAACCAATTGTGGGTTTAATTATTTTTTTTTTGCAGATTTACTTGCTCAAACCGCACCAATTTCTTCACAGGATTGCCTCTTTTATTCTACCAACAAAAACAATGAAATACTTGCATCCACTCCCACGCATGGCGGGTGGAACAAATCGCCTGACCCAGTGCATTTTAATTGGACCACGAAGGTTGAGCGCGAGTCGGGCCTGTACTTCAGGGCCTGACAGCCCATCAAACTGGCGCAGAAGCAAGACACCAAACAAAGGCTTCCAACGCACTGACAACATCACGATGATGAAAACGCAGGCTGTGAATAATTCGACGTTTTCACATTAGCAAAACCCGTCTCCCTGCGCACCGAGCGCTCCTTCAGTCCGCCTCCCGACAACGTGGCCAAACTCCACGACTGATACATTTTCCAATTGATCCCCTTGAGTTAAAAAGTCCCCCCCACCCCCCCTTCCGTACTGTCTGAGCTCGCTCTCTCTGGCTCCTGTTCAACAGGTGCGACGTCATGTCGCAACACCCTGCGATGGCTATCAGTGGAATTGGCTTTGAGATTGCTCTCCGCAGTGAAAGCCCCCCCCCCCCCACCCCGCTCCTCTGATTGAGGCCCCTCGACGCGGCAGCGCGTCATCCATCAACGGGATTGGGAAAGCAGTTGGGGCGAGAAGAAGAGGGGAAGGCCCGGGGATGAGAGATGAAAAGGAAAGGGAGAGCGGGAGGGAGTTATTGATAAAGGCAGGGAGAGATAAGACTGGGTGAAACCGATAGATAAACACAGAGAGCGAGATAAGGCGCCGAGAGAAAACGAGACGGACGACGTGTGGCGGTGTAAATGAGGCGAAAGATGCTGACTGCGAGTGGAGTCGGGAGAACGGGGTGGGCGGAAAAAATGGAGGGAGGGGAGGAAGGAGACTAATGAAAACATTGGAGGAAAGAAAAGCGAGGGAGACGGAATTAGAGGCCGAGAGAGATTTCACTTTTCTAAGGCATCTTTTTTTTTATCCGGTTGGTTATTGCGTTCACTTTGGAAGCCTGAGCCGCTTCAAAAAGGCACGCCGACGTACGGACGGCTACGACGAGGGCTCCAGACGCTTCATTGGGTCCCGACTCAATGACGAAGGACAGTAACGGGAGGCAGGAGACCAGCCTTTTTTCATGTCGTGTCCGTGTCAAAGGCGGCTAGATTTCCTATTAGCTTCATCTCCGTCTGGGACGGACGCCGCGGCCCTCGGAGGCGTCGAGGTCTTCACGCGGCGGACAAGTGACACAGCGGGGGTCTTCATTCTGTCTATAGACCTTAATCCAACGGTGCTTGAGGTAGATTTGTTTGTATTGGAAATGTTGAATGAGACCACGGCATCCTCTTCAAAGTGTTAAAAACTTGTTTTCAGAATGAATTTTCAATGAAAATACTATTTATTCAATGCTATTATTATTGGAGATGTTTGGATCTCAGCCTGAGAATCTCCTGTTAGCTTGAAAGTAAGCTTCACCTTCAAACATTGTGGGGACACGTTGTCCCAACAATACACACACACACACACACACGGTGCAATGAATAATTTGTGACGGTGGTCAAAGTGGTGCTATTATCTCCCGATTATTAAGTCATTACCGAGGGCTAATTGGAAGCGGTTATTGTTTTTATGGTTCTCGGAGCGGCTTTGTGATGAAGTGTTATCGGAGGCTGAAACGAGGTTCGGTCACTGTCACAGCCACGTCCGTCCACACCGGCATTTAGTTTAATCCACAAGCCGCTGCTATGACTACAAAACAAAGTGTGCCGGCTGCTGGGGGCCCGACGTCGTGGCCCAAGTCAAGTGCAACCTCCACCACGCAGCACTTTACTTGAAGCACTTTGTAGTTTGGCTTTCTTTGAGGTAACTGTACTTCCCTGATTCTTGTTTTTTTTTCTTATCCTGAGTCGCTTTGGGTAAAAGCTTCAGCTAAATGGCTCAAGCTTTTACCAGCAGAAATGCTTCCGCGGGAGAAACCTTACGATTGACTCTTCTGCTAAAGCCAAATCAGCGCACTGGGAAATAAACTGAGGAGGATAACATGAGGAACACAGCAAAGGGGGCTCTTCTCATTCATCTCGATCACCTGCGATCATCCCAATAAACGGGTGTCTTCAAAACAACATCACCATCATTAGTTGAAGCCGAGCGGTGTGTGAAAGTGTGTATCTTTGTATCGTAGGACCTGCAGGTTCTTCTCGATTGGTGCGTGTAGACCAACACCGGCTGACGTGGGGAGTCATCTCCTCTCCCACAGGCACAGGGGCCTCTGGTCCAGGCAGCGGGTTTTATGCTGGCGTTTATATCTTATACCTTGGCTCTTTGGATATTATCATTGGTCACACACATTTTTACCTCTGGGAAATCTGCTTTATGTTATCTTATAAAATGTATGTCAAAGCCTTTCTTACCATCTGTACCCCAGTTACAAATATAGGCCTTCAATAATTCTACTTAAAAGTCTGCTTGTATCCAAAAGTGTAATAGGTAGACATTACGTGTACCCACCTTATTAAATGATTCAAATGACATGCACTGGTTGTTACAATAATCTATTTTTAAGAGGTGTGATATTTGACGCAGGCTGTAACAATGACGAGCTAAACGCCAGCACATATTCTGCTTATGGTTCCTCTGACTTTCCAACTGATAACCTCTTTAATTGATTGGTTCCCCCTTATCTCACACTAATACGGACCGGCTGAAGTGAGCTTTGGAGTGGACTCGAGTGGAATATTTATTAAGGAATGAAAGGCATTGTGAGAAAACTAGAATATTTAATTCTTCAAATTTGCCATTAAAGTATTTTGTGTACTTGAGGTTATTTTTTGGCACAAACTGCATTCAGATCTTAATTAGGAGCTAGAAGAGACCAGGTGAAATGAGTCATCGGTATTGCTTAGCATTCTGTGGGGATAGCATTTCTCAGCCAACAGAAAGTGGAAAAATATCAGATTTTAGCATTCAAAGTATTCATACATTTATATCTGTCATCCCTATGGATTTCCATGTAGCAGTGCAGCAGTATATATATAAATATATATATATATATATATATATATATATATATATATATATATATATATATATACACTCACCGGCCACTTTATTAGGTACCCCATGCTAGTAACGGGTTGGACCCCCTTTTGCCTTCAGAACTGCCTCAATTCTTCGTGGCATAGATTCAACAAGGTGCTGGAAGCATTCCTCAGGGAGTTTGGTCCATATTGACATGATGGCATCACACAGTTGCCGCAGATTTGTCGGTTGCACATCCATGATGCGAATCTCCCGTTCCACCACATCCCAAAGATGCTCTATTGGATTAAGATCTGGTGATTTTGGAGGCCATTTGAGTACAGCGAACTCATTGTCATGTTCAAGAAACCAGTCTGAGATGATTCCAGCTTTATGACATGGCGCATTATCCTGCTGAAAGTAGCCATCAGAAGTTGGGTACATTGTGGTCATAAAGGGATGGACATGGTCAGCAACAATACTCAGGTAGGCTGTGGCGTTGCAACGATGCTCAATTGGTACCAAGGGGCCCAAAGAGTGCCAAGAAAATATTCCCCACACCATGACACCACCACCACCAGCCTGAACCGTTGATACAAGGCAGGATGGATCCATGCTTTCATGTTGTAGACGCCAAATTCTGACCCTACCATCCGAATGTCGCAGCAGAAATCGAGACTCATCAGACCAGGCAACGTTTTTCCAATCTTCTATTGTCCAATTTCGATGAGCTTGTGCAAATTGTAGCCTCAGTTTCCTGTTCTTAGCTGAAAGGAGTGGCACCCGGTGTGGTCTTCTGCTGCTGTAGCCCATCTGCCTCAAAGTTCGACGTACTGTGCGTTCAGAGATGCTCTTATGCCCACCTTGGTTGTAACGGGTGGTTATTTGAGTCACTGTTGCCCTTCTATCAGCTCGAACCAGTCTGGCCATTCTCCTCTGACCTCTGGCATCAACAAGGCATTTCCGCCCACAGAACTGCCGCTCACTGGATGTTTTTTCTTTTTCGGACCATTCTCTGTAAACCCTAGAGATGGTTGTGCGTGAAAATCCCAGTAGATTAGCAGTTTCTGAAATACTCAGACCAGCCCTTCTGGCACCAACAATCATGCCACGTTCAAAGTCACTCAAATCAGCTTTCTTCCCCATACTGATGCTCGGTTTGAACTGCAGGAGATTGTCTTGACAATGTCTACATGCCTAAATGCACTGAGTTGCCGCCATGTGATTGGCTGCTTAGAAATTAAGTGTTAACGAGCAGTTGGACAGGTGTACCTAATAAAGTGGCCGGTGAGTGTATATATATATATATTTATATGGACAATATGCCTCGTATTCTGCTTTAGAGTGCCAAGATGTTTGTTCCACCTTTTTTCCCCCTTTTATTCTCAACTTTCATGAATTTTCTATAATAAGCCTATTGTTCTCCCGTTTGAAATGTGTCGGCTATGCATGAAGAATATTCTTGGCAGCCACTTTCCCTTCAGTTTAGCCCGCCGCGCTGTGTGGTGGTTCTGTATGTGTACCGTATGGGAATGGAAGGGAAGTCGTGCATAAACACAGCGCTTGCACAACAGACAAAGAGACGTACGCTCTCTCTTCCGACGATGAAAACGCACACCCTGCAACACTTACACGCACAAACAGATGCCTGTGAATAAGATACCAGACACATGATCTGTGATGGTTTAATCGCTGCGCTAATGTAAAGCAAAGCAAAAACATGTCACCTGCTCAACGTGCTGAAAGACAGCCGTTAGATTCAGGACGTTTTTTAGCAACAGTTTGGTTATGTTTAAATAAGTATGCTTTCAATCTTCTTCTATTGGGTCTACACCCGGGAGACTCTTCTTCATTCCCTGTAGATGTCACATATCTTGCATGCTTTAATAATTGTACTTTTACACTTATTTTTGAACCAAACAAAGTAGTTCTCATTCAGACGCTAAATCGGCCGAGGGCCTTGGCAGCATTTGACGTTCCGAGCGTGAGACAAGGATGACGAGACAGAGAAAATGTGCAAATTTGCAAAGCCAGGAACAGACACTATTTTGGCATTTGAAAGAGCCTTAATGCGATTCAGCTTCTCTTCTGCGGGGTGCGACCACGTGGGACTGATTCCATCTAACGCACACATGTGCCTCACACGTCTCCCTTCTGTTGTGCCTCAGAGACGCGAGTTATTTCTGACACGACCACCCAGAGCGCGAAGCCCAAGCGCCCCGCATCGCCTCCCCGCCAGGCTGCACACAGCAGCAAGAGCCGGAGGAGTCGATGCCGACATCGACCTCCGCAGCAGGCCGCGAGACAGACGGCGTTTATCTGCATGACACATGATCCCGACGCTGACAGGAGGACGTCAACCGGCCACGAATGTCCGCCCCATTCTCCTCAAATCTGTGGCAACTCAGAGCGGCGCCGGGATTCACTCCATTCCACAGCGGAGTGGGAGAAGTGTGGGACTGATGTTCCAATGCACTTGCTAAAAGGCGGATCACTTCATTTTCTTATTCTGTTCAGGTTAATTTCATGTAATTCCCTCACCTTTTGTAAGCCGTGGCCAAATATCGGCTAAAAGAGGCTAAAAGGCTCTCTGGCCCTGTGGAATAAGTCCAGGACGGATTGTTCCTGTAAGCAACCCTTCACCAGTCCCTTAAGATCCAGGCTGGTCTTAGAAACTATGGATTTTTGCAACACTGGTAGCAGAAAAATCCGTAAATCTGAGAGCACCCTTGAACACTCCGGTTCTTAGAAATCTTATTACGTTCCGATTGAATCGTGCATTTTTATTTTAGTTTCACATTGTTAACTTGTCAAAGATGGAGAACAGTTGTCTTTGGTTTGGTTCTGTTGATTCTGAGTTGCACACATTTTGGAGACACCAAAGCTAAATGAGACGCCACTTCGTAGTCCTCAAAGAAACCCCCCCCCCGCACCCCTCTGCTCACTCTTCCTCTTCAAGGTGACAAAGTGCCCGATTAGAGCCTGAGGGAATAAGCCCCGCAGCAGAAGGCTTGAGGAACTTGTCCGGTTTCAACCGAATCCTTCTAGAAGCGCTGCTCTCGTCCACAAAGAGAGCCAATTAAAAAAAAGGGATACACAAAGGAAGGCTGATGACACTGTGGCCGTTACCTGGGAAGCATTCAACCAAACGGGAGCCTTTTGAAGTGTAATAACAAGAGAGGAGACACGGTCAAAAGAGTTCAGGAGATGAGACGCGAGTCTCTGGAGCCGACGACACATCCGCTTTCAGCCTCCTGCACCATGCAGCGTTGGCGTTACGGATCGGCGGGAATCGACGTATTGATCGATGCCGCTCTCAGCTCATGGAGAGCACAGGAAGTGAGCTCCCAGCACCGTTATGTCATGAGTTGGTGAGAGAGACCTGGTCCACCTGCGGAGGAGAACTTTTCCACCACATCGATTATTCCACTTTTTTTCTTCTTTCGTCAGCCAATACCTGACTGGGGAACCTTCGGGACCACAGCGGACGGCGTGATGGACGGATCATTACTGGGGTGGCTTTTGAAATCCTCAACTTCAGGACTGTGATCAAAAATCCTTTCGGCTCGAGGAGACAAAATCCATCTGGCAAGTAAGGAATAGACGTGTGAAAGCAGTACCCGCTCCCCGGATGAGTTACACGCTCTCAGAAAAGGACAAGTTCAGTTTGTGCAGTATGCCATCAGGCAGCTTGGGCTCCAGTGAGTCGGGTGTCATGTGACGGGGGTTGGGTTGTCATGTTGCCAGAGCTAATTAACGGCTAATTCCGTGTCCTGCAGGTGTGAGTTGGCGTGTGCCAGAGGGTTCACCGTCCGCAGGGAGTCACTCCAACCCCCACCCCCCCCCGATGAGTCCCACTCGGGTGCTTGGACGTGTGCTAATCAGCGACGGAGTCATTCGAGTGCATCGTCTCGGTCCTGAAGACACTTGATTGTCCATGCAAGTCCTCTTATCAGGACCAGATTGACTTCCGTTGTATATTTTCATTTCAGTTTCTTCTACAGACTGGAAAAATATATCTCTCCATGCTTGAAATATTGGAGATAGGTATCTCCTTTTGCTGCTTGTTGGATTCCATTTATGTTAATGTGTATCTTCTGTGTCTTAATGTCCTGCTCGGAGTTACGGCTTAATTATTGTCATTATATTTGGGATTTGAGGCAGACTGAAACTCAGAATCTTACCCCAAATACTTTGATCGTAATTAAAGTAAAGTTGCCCATCAACTTAATTAAATCGCAGCAGTAGGAAACGCAGCGATTTCAATTTGTCGCATTAAAATCATTCCAGGTCATCAAGCAGCAGGACACAACAATACACATTTTCACTCAATATCATTCGAATATCTCTGAGCCAGCGAGTTAGCAGCCTATTTTCCAAAATAATAATCTTTTTATGTTTTGTAGTGTGTGTGGGGGGGCTAATTTCCCCGACTATAGAACGCAGAAGTCGAGCTTTATTAGTTATCCCCTGAGCGCCGGATTCACGGAGTTAACAGACTCTTTGGCTGAAACGTAATTAGTGTCGTGGCCTGTAACTCCATTTCACACCTCCGGAACGCGCCGCGCGCTCATCGTGCCGCTCTCTCATCGTTCCTTTCATTTCCCGGCGATGAATTGCACGCGAGGCGTGAAAGCGGCTCGCCGGGTCGCTTCTTTTTCTCCCCTCTTTCCGTCTCCCCCCCCCCCCCCCCCCGTGGCTCCTTCCTCCCGACGCGCTCCCCCCCCCCCCCGCTGACCTTTCGGTGGAGGCCGCTGGAGGTGGAATTGTCCCCCGAAGGGGAACCCGGTAAACTCCAATCTCGTCGAGCGGCGTGCAGCCGATGCTGCGGTCTTTGAAAGAGGCAAAGATGGGCTTCTGGGATGCAGCTTTGCACTAATTCACCGGGGGAAACAGTCTGGACCTGAATGATACAAATTGTTGGAATCTTTCTGGGGTTTTTTTGTGCTGCAGACAATTTCATCGTCTAAAGACGTACAGAAAATATTGAAGTTACAATAACTTAACTCCCAAGTCAAGTTTTGAGTACATATTTCCAGGCTGCTGGTTGCTAATTGTTCTCAAAGTGATGGGTTGCTGACAAGGACAAAGGTGTGTCCAAACTTCTGACTGGTACCGTATGAATACTTACACAAGGTCAGAATTTAAGTCAAGTGGAAAGTTAGAAATGCCAAAAAGAAGCATACATTAACTATGGCAAAGGAATGCAAAACCCCCATACTGAAAAACCACCAAAAGTAAGGTTTACCATCCTAAGGATCATGAATATCTTAAGTCAGTCAAATCAGATTAAAATTATAGTCTGCCAACGAGTGTGACATGTAAAATGGGGGCATTTCTTTAAAACGCAGTTATCATCAACTGCCTCCGCTCCTCCTACTCCTTCATCTTCCCTTTGTTGGACTTCTCCTCACCCGCCCCTCGTCTCCATGAGTGAGAGCCGTGAAAAAGCTCATCAACGTTGCTCAGAGGAAGACGGGCTGCGCTCAGAAGGGACAATTACTGCTCTTTCTCCTTCCCCTCCATCACCAACCATCCGTATCTGTGCCGGGGATGCTTATCTACTGCCGAGTGTCTGCACATGCACTCAAGTGCTATCTGCAAAGGGAACAAGGTCTCTCACTGTAGCTCCGCCTTTTATCAACCTACACAACAATAGACACAGTTGCATGGATTTCTTAAAAAAAAAAAAAAAAAAGAACTTAATGGCCTAGATTTGAGGAAAAAAAACAAACATTGATGTATTACATTTTTATTGTTTTAATCTAAAAAAGGCCGAAGCTCCATGGGCCCTGCCTGATCTGTTTTCTGTCCTCCAACCAAAAAAAGACGACAAAAATAGACAAACAGCCAACAACTGTGAGCTTTGGGGGTATTTTGGAATATCGATGGTTCGGATGAGAAGAGGAAGGTCATGATTTTTCTTAACCACCATACAGCATTAAAGCAGTGCACACCTGGCTAGTAATTGAAGTGCTACAGTAGCTACTCATGGCCGCCTCACTACCTGCTGCCCAGGAGAAGCCATCTCCTAAGTCCCTCCCCTTTCCTCCCCCCCGCTGCCCACCAGGGACTATCCACCCGTCCGTCTCCTAAGTCCCTCCCCTTTCCTCCCCCCCCGTCGCCCACCAGAGACCATCCACCCGTCCATCTCCTAAGTCCCTCCCCTTTCCTCCCCCCCGTCGCCCACCAGAGACCATCCACCGTCCGTCTCCTAAGTCCCTCCCCTTTCCTCCCCCCCGTCGCCCACCAGGGACCATCCACCCGTCCGTCTCCTAAGTCCCTCCCCTTTCCTCCCCCCCGTCGCCCACCAGGGACCATCCACCCGTCCATCTCCTAAGTCCCTCCCCTTTCCTTCCCCGTCGCCCACCAGGGACCATCCACCCAGACCGTCTCCTAAGTCCCTCCCCTTTCCTCCCCCCCGTCCCCCACCAGGGACCATCCACCCGTCCATCTCCTAAGTCCCTCCCCTTTCCTCCCCCGTCGCCCACCAGAGGAGAAGAAAAGCTGCGGCTGCCAGACAACAACTCGATGTGACGTTGCTTCAGGCGAAAGCTGCAGCGGCCTCGGCGCCAGCGCTTGATGGTTATGGATCGCCCCCCCCCCCTCGCCTGCTCCTCCAGGACAATCAATCCGCCGTTTGTTCAACATTCTTTTTTTTTGTTTTTTTCCGCTTTCTCCCTCACATTTTCATCTAAAAGTTAATTGAGCCACCTGCGACTTTAAATGCATGCACTTAGATCTTTTGTTCTGACGCCTGCGTTTCGGTTCTCAATCATGAAGGATTTAGGTTTTGTTGAAATATTTAGACGGATTAATGGGGAGTAAAATATAGGTTTCAGTTATCGCTGAATGTCCCCCAACAATTATGCTTCATAATGCTCGCTTATCAAGGCATATTTTTGCTGTCTGATTCTCATACAAAGTTTTGGACTTATTATACAGTATAACCTCGTATTGATATATTTTCCATACGACTTTAATTGGCTTTTGCACTGTATTTTAAATTGGCGTTGCACCTGCAAAAAAAAAGAAAAAACATCCTAAAATCGCAAGGGCAACCAGCCTGAAGCCTTTGTAAAGTACATTTTGATGACACTGAAATAGCAGCGTGGACCCTGAAATAGCAGCGTGGACCCTGTCCTCTGCCGCCCAGCATGCAGGCCGGAGACAGGGCCCGGTTCACCGGAGGGGAAGGACAGGGACAGGGACAGGGACAGGGACAGGGACGGCAGTGGATTCATCACCTCTCTCATTACCACTGACTTCCAGTCAGGGCCGCCATGCACATGAGCTGCAGCCACCTGAATCCGTCTCCATCGGAGAGAGACTCCGGCTGACTCCGCTGTCCCCAACAAACACGATGGGGGGGTCTTTGGGGGGGGGGGGGGGGGGGGGGGGGCGTGAGCGGTATGTTTCTCTGGAGACTAACATTTAGCACAGGTGCATTACTGCACAAAGTCAAAAGTCAAGGCTCAAAGATTGACCTGCATGAAGGAAGCCACGTATGTCATACGAGACCACGGTAACCCACGGTAACCCACGGTAACCCACAGGCCCCTCCAACACGCGGATAGAGCTTAAAGCAGCCATAGCACCGTAATACTTGGTGTTGTATTTGGGGTGAAGGCCTAATTTATTGATTGCCTTGCGGTTGCATTTTCTTGAACAGAGAAAAGGTCACAATAACCACGCTGGAAAGTGACCATTGGCCGGTGGTCCACTGGGGGCCACTGCTATGTTTGACAGCTTCCTAAAGAAATATGGGAGGGAGAAATGAGAGCGGCTGCTCCTAATTAACACCAACTGGGAGCATTTCAAATGTTCATTTTTAATTTATGGGGATTCCATTAACTTTTAATGACTGTTTGGCTTTGAGCTCTCTTAGTTTGTGACCCTGACAGTGATGTTGCTTCAGCCTTTAACGTTTGTTTAGCATTTTGGGTGAAAGCTTTAAGAAAAACGAAATGCCATTTTTCAACGAAATAAACCCACTGTAATGAATCATTCCAAATGGTCAATAGACAAAGGCAAATTAAAATAAATCAACTGAGAGCAACTTAAACATACGAAAGACATACTGTGTTCATCATTTCCACCAAGCATGAACACTCGTGTCTATTCCTCCTAACAATCACAGAACAGAGAAACCCTCCACCTTCACACCCACGCGCCTCCACCTGTCAGCATCTGTCCAGAGGGGGGGGGGTGCGCGCCGCACATCCACCCGGGAGCCGTTGGCCCCGTGCAAACTCAGGTTTCTAGAGAGCCATTTGTAGAGCTTTGGACTCGACGCGCGTTTTCAGAGTGGAGAGACGACGAGAAGTGTGTGAACACGTTTCCTTCTGCGTGGATCCCAATGTTTACGCTTATTTCAGCAAAAATGGATTACATTTCGTGGAGTGGAGAAGACTCCTACATTCAAAAAAAGGACAACTTGGTTCAACATTGTCTGTGTGCTACATATTTGTTTTACTAGATGGATTTATAACGAGAGCTAAATTGGGTAAATGTTGACTAGTTTTGTTTAGAAAGTATAATTTATCACTGTTTGGAGACGGTCTTCTTAAAAAACTAAAAGATATGCGTTATAAGACCTTGGGAGTTCACACCTATAATCAAAAACAACCTTTTGAAGTCTGAGAACATGCAGATACGTCAACACACAGACAACAATATATGTATTATATATGTATGTGTATATACATTATATGTATTTATGTATGTATATACATTCTTGTATTGTAGAATTCAGCAGGACTCGCTTTGTCCCACAACCACTGATCCCGCGTTCCCCCCCCCCCCCCCCCCGACGTCTGCCCCCTTGTCCCTATTTATTATGCACACACGCCTCTGTAATTGCAGTTGCTGTACAGTAAATATTTAATCCTTCGTGCCTCCGACTCGCTGCAGCTCCTTCGGGCTGCTTTCCAGCGCCGGGTCCAAAAAAAAAAAAAAAAAAAGCCACCGTGTGGGTTCATACGTTCATTCCCGTGGGCTCATTAAAGCGCACCGTCTCGGTGGAGCGCTCTGTTGATTCGCCCTCCGTGACTCACAGCGCCAGAGAGAGAGTCGCTGCTGAACTGTCTATTTGCACCGACTACGTGGACGAGTTGGACCTCTGATATCGCGGTGCATGCTTCTACTGTTTTATACTGCGGCTACAGGAGACGAGACGGGAGCAGAAGGGCGGAGAGCGCGAGCGATCGTAACAGTCGGTTGACAAAATAGCGCTTGGCTTCCCAGAGGGGGGGAAAACAAATTGGAGAAAAGACTTTAAAGACGACCCGAGTGTCACATCTGACAAAAAAGGAAGCGTTTTCGTTCTATGATAGAGAGGACTGTCGGACGCCAACAAAAGCAAAAGTAATCTGCTCCGTTTATCCATTTGTTTTTTTTCTCTTCTTGTGTGTGTTCCAATGAAGTCGGAAGTTAGGACCTGAGAAACAGCAGCAACCGTGTTGTGATTTGAAACTGAATGGAAAAAACATACAGCTGGAAGGCCTGTCCTGTCAATCACAACAAAACAGTCACCTGTGGATCAAGGAGCTTCCCCTTCAAACGTATCTACCTCGTGTCAAAATGTTGTTCTAATCTGGTAATTGGAAGGCGGGCGTATTAAAAACATTATGACACAGCGCAGCGCTCTGTTACAACACACGGCTCGTAATCTCTGATTTATGCAGATCTCATATTAAAGCCCCACTGTGCAGCAGACCTCATGCATTATTCACAGCAGCGGCCACGTGTGTGTGTGTGTGTGCGTTTCTGTGTGCTTCACGAATGTGTGTGTGTTTGTTATGTGTGTGTCTGCCGTACTGTGACTCATCACAGTCACACAGGATTACTAAACAGAGGGAGAGAGAGGGAGACCAGGACCGGGTGAGGGAGGCTGACAGGAAGTAGATCTGAAGAGGAGGCGGACACAGATCCTCTCACAGCGTCCTGGTGAGGGAGGGGGGGGGGGGGTTTAATCATCACCAAAAAATCGGTGTTATTGTTCACATAGCTAACCCAATAATCCATGGTACTTAGGTTGCTCTTTCATTTCCCATTAATTGACGGATTAAAACAACTTTATTCCTGAGGTTATGACACCATCGACATGTGGGACCCGACAAAGAGAAGACAACAAATAAAAGACTTGTTCTGGTCATTTCCAACATGGGACGAGATAGTTTGAAAATAGAAGACGTGCGAATGTGAAGGAGCGCACCATGCAGGTGGCTCCCCTGGGTTTAAAGGGAACTGCCGGTGACACTTTTGGGTCAGTCACTGGGTTTAAACATGTGACCGACGATCACAAACACAATCGCTTGAGTCCAAGTTCACGAATGAGCACAAACGATGGTCCAGTGCTGAGTCGAATTAGATGTGGACACACACACACACACACACATGAGGTTGCTTCAAGGGTGACTTACGATGGTGAAGTTCATGACCTTGAGGATCCAGATAGTTAGCGCCAAGTTGATCAGGATCAGGATCATCAGCAGCAGGACGAAGAAGTAAAGGCAGCGCTTCCTCCAGCCATAAATCCCCACTTTGTACACTTGTGGTTTCTCTGAACTCTGGACATTGTTCCTATGAGTGCACTGTTCTTGGGTCATCTGAGAGGAGACACACGGAGACAAAAGGAAGACACGGTTATGGCTTTCATCCCTGTGCTACTCATCCCATTGCCGGTTGTTTCACACAGACTGTTCTTTGGTTTGATATCTTGAAATTTCATGAGAGAAATGTATAGCTGCTAAAATGTCCCCACTGCTGCCACCACTTTCTTTTGTGTTCTGCTCCCATTGAGACCATGTGGTCTCGACGCTGGAGCCCCCTGTGATTGCCTCATTGAGAGAATAGAATACAACGAAATACGATAGAAGGATGTGGAACATTGAAACATCAGTGCAGTAGAAAATTGACCAGCCACTCCGCTTGGACCCGATGAGGAGAGTTTAGTTTGCCGCCGCGTTGACAGAAGTGGTCTGTAACTCCGTTGTGACCCCCCTCTGCCCCGCCGATGTGCGATTAATGATGATTCTAATTGTCGGGGGAGGGCGAGGACGCATCGCTCACTTCCAGCGCCCGTCGTAACGGCCCGATAAGTCAGAGGGAAAAGGCACAATTTACTGTCCGGCGTGCGCGCCTCGGACCGCCAACGCCAATTGTTTCTGACAACCGCACACGTTGGCCCGCTAACTGAAACAAATGGCACAAGACAGGGGGCTCGGTGAGGAAGCACCGAAAGCAACAGAGGGGATCCTAAAGCGCCAGTCAGCGGAAAAAAAAGGGAGAGCGGGAAATCTCATTGTGCAGCGTCAGATTTTCTTTTTCCGTTTGACACGAGATGCAGCGAGATGGAGAAGCAGATCTCCGCGGTGTCTTAGGCTGACGGAAAGAAGGGGAAAGAGTGACATCGTCCAATATAAGCTTCGCTGAAATGAAACTAGAATGAGCTTACGTCCAAACCAGGAGTGACCTCTCAGTTTCTAACCAGGATTTAATGATTGGTTTAACAGCGAGAAAAAGGGGGGGGAGAAACGTGGCAGCAAAGTGGTGGCAGACACACCCAGCAGTTTGAGAATAACAAGCATTTTTTTTATTTTTTAAAACCACACCCCGACAGCCGGGTTTTTTTCCGTAGGTTGTAGTGACGAGCTCAGAGGGATGAGCGGGAAACTACTGTGAAAGTAAAACTTTTTTAACTTGAATTGAACGAGACGGCACTGTGTGTGGAAACGTTTGAACCTTCGGGAAGCCACAGAACAGCGAAATGCACCGGAGATGAAGGAGCCAATAACAGCAGTGCGTGGACACCGCAATGATCCCGTCGTAGCTGGAGGCAAAACAATTATTATGAGCTAAAGTCTCACTGTGTTGTCGGCTGTTGGAATGTGTTTTCTTGCGCGTAAAAGAGGTAAAACTGTGATTTGCGATCAGCAGCTTGCAACATTACTGGCACAACGTTTGGCAGAAGGAGAGCAAATGCTCCTAATAGAGCAGCTATAGATGGTCTATGAACTCTTCCATTAAGCCCATGGAAATGCCTGTTGGTATTTGGGACATTTAGAATTCCTGCAATGTCCATATTACAGAAACGATGTCTAAAGCGTGTAGTGTAGCGACTGCTGTTGGGTTTAATTCACATACGGCGCATCGGTAGCCTAACCAACTGATGCAACATTTAAACAGCATGAAAGTACAATGCTAGTATTAAAGGTTTATGATGTATCAAATGAACGCACTAGAGTAAGGAAATGTCACCTGCATCATGTGCCCTCTTCAGACGACACCTCTGTGCACACACTGGGCCAATGGTTGACTTAAGAAGAGAAAACGGTGCCTGGTAAGTAATGGCCACTCTCATTAGAGCGGAGGTGTGTGCTGAGAAAGTGAAGTCGAAAGGCAAGAAAATACGAATCAAATCGAATCATTGGTCTCTTGACTGCTTTTCCCCTCCTCCTCTGCTGTCCAAACCTCCAGTTTAGTTCGACTACTTATTCAGAAAAAAAGCCTGAAGAAAAGCTCAATGGTCCAAAAACAAAGTCTGTCTCTGATTAGAGGGAGAAATGAGGTTTTACAAAATGTTATTGGATAATTATGCAGCCAAATAGCCAGACAGCTCCCCATTTGGACCTTTATAGACAACATGTGGATCAGTACCAAGACCCGACGGCCGTTGCCAATGGATACGCCATTACCGGGGGCTCTCGAGCCTCCCGATGTGTGAAGGTACAAAATGTATTATTTACTGCGATGTACAAACAGGCTAGAGGAGAAATGTGATTGGCTGAACGGGAAGTTATTCACTGAGCGTCATTTTATGCTGAACATATTTGTTGGTACTGCGCTTATAAGATTGATTTTCTCCTTTCTACTCACCAGGAATGGAGAGATCCAGTGGTTGCTCCTGTGAACCACTCCCCAGCCGTTAGCATCTTGTTATTTTATCTGAAGAGCCACCAGAGCAACTGTTTCTTTTTTTTTTCATTTTTATTCTAAATTTTCCCCTCCTCCTATTCCCACCGAAGGCCAGTGGGTGCAAAGAGCAGAATTAATCTAACAAGACACTGGCTTCTCCTATTTTCCCTTTTATCCAATACATTTAGCTGCAGACATTTGAATTAAACTCAACAGAAACACACAATTTTACTCGCAACGGAAAATTGCAATACTACTAAGACTGCTACTGTACCGTTGCCTTGCTCCCAGTAAGTTGCTGAAATGGCAGGACTTGCCCTTTAATGTTGGAGATAAATGCTTGTGAACGTATTGCACTCAGTAAATAAAGACCCCTTTGACCCCAGAAAGCTCCGCGTGGGCACATTCTCAGCGCAGGCCGCCGCCGCCTAACTGAGCCGTCACAGACGAGTCGAGGGCGGCCCGATATGTTCCGACTCTGAAAAGGTCAGAGGATAACAGTGAATTATTTAATGGGATTTGACAAAGCCCCCCCCCCGTTTCAGAGCAAAAAACAAAAGAAGACAAATGAATAAGAGAACATCCAATTTCACGGGTACACTCTGCCGTGGAGACGGAAGGAACAAACACCTCCCTCTCTGGTCATCGGCTTCGGCTTTGGGGTAGTTTAATATAACATAAGCCCTGGCTTGTATGTCCCTGTGTGTCAGATGTGACCCGAAACTGAAACAGGAAGCACATCTGGCGCCGTTAAAAGGGCCCAGGGGCTGAAGCAGCTGCCTCCATAGTGCGTTCTCACTAAAATGTATGTATTGTTTTTTTTTTTAACTTAAACGTAACTCATAACCTGGTGGACGTAATGGTGCTAAAACCACAACAATAAATTGATCTGAAGAGCACTTTAACAGCTCATCTGTGCATACATGCAATGAAGGACAATGAAACACTTCAAGTGCAATAACCATCACATTTTAAAGTGAGCCTTTAAAAAAGTAGTAAACTCATAACTGGGCATGGGCTATTTTTAGCTTAAGTCTCATGTAACCTGAGCACTTGTTTTCATGGTGATTTTGTCATGACTCTACGACGCGGAAGCAGATATGCAAGTGAATACAAAGTTTATTAAGTCAGTGACAGTAACCACAGTGCCGAACTCCCGCGATGATCCTCCAGGTGGTGGGTGGTACGCCGATTGGTGAGGGTGGTGACGACGACTCCCAAGGCAGTGCAGACAAACTCCGTGAACATAGATGTGAACCATATATCAGGCACGATACGGGAACGCTGGCAGGAACACGACAACACACGGGTGACATCAAACAACGATCTGACAATGAGAGGAAGGACATGGTGAGAATATATAGGGTGGCGAAATGGGCTACAGCTGGCACACAAAGTGTGATCAGCTGTCCTGCTGATTACGCGAGATTGCTGACTCCGCCCACTCCACACACCCACACATGACACACAAGACAAGGGAAGGGCAGTGGATTCATGAACCGTGACAGTACCCCCCCCCCTAAAAACGCCTCCTGGCGTCCCTAGCCTCCCCTACCTGTCGGTTGTAATCCTCAATAAGGGAGTGGTCCAGTATGTCCCTAGCCGGAACCCAACTTCTATCCCCCGGGCCGTAACCCTCCCAGTCCACCAAATACTGGACTCCGCGTCCCCTCCGCCTAGAGTCCACAACCCGATTAACCGAATAGGTGGTCTCCCCTTGTATGAGACGTGGCGGTGGGGGAACCGGAACAGCCGGATTAATGCGCGAGTGAATTACGGGTTTAATCTTGGACACGTGAAAGACTGGATGAACCCTCCTGTACACCGGGGGGAGGTTGAGGCGGACTGCCACCGGACTAATGACCTTAGCGACTGTAAATGGGCCAATGAATTTGGAAGCGAGCTTATTAGAGACGGAGCGGAGAGGGATGTTCTTAGTAGAGAGCCACACCTCCTGGCCGGCAACATATACGGGGGGCCTAGACCGGTGGCGATCGGCCTTGGCCTTGGTACGCGCTCTCACTCTGAGTAGAGTCTCTCTGGCCTTGGTCCAGGTGCGGTGACACCTCTGAACAAAGGCGTGGGCCGAGGAAACCGCAACCTCGGACTCCAAGCTGTGAAAAATGGGTGGCTGGTAACCTACGTTACACTCGAACGGTGATAGACCCGTGGCTGACACTGGCAGTGTGTTGTGGGCGTACTCCACCATGGACAGTTGTTGGCTCCAGGAGGAGGGATTCTTGGAGACCAGGCACCGCAACGTTCTCTCCAGATCCTGGTTGGCTCTCTCCGTCTGACCGTTGCTCTGGGGGTGGAACCCTGAGGACAAACTAACAGTCGCTCCCAGTAATTTACAAAATTCTTGCCAAAACTTTGAAACAAATTGGGGTCCCCGGTCGGAAACCACGTCCGACGGGAGGCCATGCAGGCGAAAGACGTGATCCACGACAGCCACCGCTGTCTCCTTGGCCGTGGGTAGTTTGGGCAAGGGAATGAAATGAGTCGCCTTCGAGAACCGATCCACCACAGTTAAGACTACCGTGTTACCCTGGGAGGGGGGAAGGCCAGTGATAAAGTCTAGGGCGATATGGGACCAGGGTCTCGACGGGACTGGCAGTGGTTGAAGTAACCCATCTGGGGGTTGGTTGGAGGTCTTACCAGTGGCGCAGACCGAGCAAGCCAAAACAAAGCTGTGAATGTCCCTACCCATGAGTGGCCACCAGAACCGTTGTTTGACTAAAAACTTAGTTCGACTGACCCCCGGATGGCAAGCCACGTTAGAACAATGCCCCCACTGAATAACGTTGGACCGTAATCCCTCCGGCACAAATAACCGATTCGGTGGGCACGTAACCGGGGGCGTTGCCCCTTCTAAGGCAGACAGGACCTTAGATTCAATCTCCCATCTGAGTGTGGCGACCAATAGGGTCCCGGGTAAAATACTCTCTGGGGTAAGTGGGCGTTCGGAGCGGTCAAAAATGCGTGATAAAGAGTCGGGTTTGATGTTCTTGGAACCCGGGCGGTACGACAGCGTGAAATCAAAACGTCCGAAAAAAAGTGCCCATCGAGCCTGCCTGGAGTTCAGTCTCTTGGCGGTCCTAATGTACTCCAGGTTCTTGTGGTCCGTCCAGACAATAAAAGGTACCCCCGACCCTTCTAACCAGTGACGCCACTCCTCCAATGCCAGCTTGACCGCCAACAGTTCTCTGTTACCAATGTCGTAATTGCGTTCGGCAGGGGATAAACGATGTGATAAAAACGCGCATGGATGCATCCTACCGTCCGACGCGGCGCGCTGAGATAACACCGCACCTACCCCCACCTCTGACGCGTCGACCTCCACCACAAACTGACGTGTTGGGTCTGGGGTAACCAGAATGGGGGCTGAAACAAAGCGGGCTTTCAGTCTGGTAAATGCCGCCTCCGCCACCTCAGACCACCTGAACACCGTTCTGGGGGAGGTCAGAGCAGTCAGCGGCGCGGCCAGCTGGCTGAAGTTGCGAATGAACCCTCGGTAGAAGTTGGCGAACCCCAGGAATCTTTGTAGGGCCTTGCGGGAATCTGGACTTGGCCACTCTACCACCGCCTTAACCTTCTCAGGATCCATGCGCATTCCCTCCGTCGACACGATGTACCCTAGGAAGGGAACAGACTGTGCATGAAAAACGCATTTCTCCGCCTTGACGAAAAGCCCATTCTCCAGCAACCTCTGAAGCACCAGACGGACATGCTGCACGTGTTCCTGGAGGGAAGAAGAAAAAATCAATATGTCATCCAGGTAGACATAAATAAACTGATCGACCATATCACGCAGCACGTCGTTGACCAGTGCTTGGAAGACCGCTGGGGCGTTGGACAGCCCGAAGGGCATGACCAGGTATTCGAAGTGTCCCCTGGGGGTATTGAAGGCAGTCTTCCATTCATCCCCCCTCCTGATGCGGACCAAGTGATATGCGTTGCGTAAGTCCAACTTAGTGAAGATAGCTGCTCCCTGCAACCTCTCGAAGGCTGAGGACATCAACGGTAACGGGTAGGTATTCTTAACCGTGATGCTGTTCAGCCCCCGGTAATCAATACAGGGTCGCAGGGAGCCGTCCTTCTTTCCCACAAAAAAGAACCCCGCCCCGGCTGGAGAGGAGGAGCGACGGATGAACCCTGCCGCTAGAGAATCAGAAATATATTTCTCTAACGCCTCCCTCTCTGGAACCGAAAGTGAATATAACTTGCCCTTTGGCGGAGATTTATCTGGTAATAACTCTATCGCACAGTCATACGGACGATGCGGGGGCAGAGACGCGGCCCGAGACTTGCTGAACACCTCCCTCAGGCTGAGGTACTCCACAGGCACGTTAGACAAATCCACCGCCTCCTCCTGGAACACAGAGACAGAAACAGGGGGACAGGCAGACACAAGACAGGACTCATGACATTTACTGCTCCACTCAGACACCGACTTCTGCTGCCAGTCTATCTTGGGGTTATGCTTGGTGAGCCAGGGATGGCCAAGAACTACAGGTGCCAGTGGCGAGTCCAGTACATAAAAGGAAAGGGTCTCTGAGTGGTTGCCCGAGGTGATGAGTGTCATGGGCCCGGTGGTGAGCAAAATGTTGGGTAGGTCCTGACCGTTTAATGCGTGAACCGATATCTTGTGGACGAGGGGCAAAAGAGGTATCTTAAAACTGCGTGCGAGGGCATGATCCAGAAAATTACCCTCTGCTCCGGAATCCACCAGGGCACGACAGTCGTGCGTGTGGGTTGACCATCTCAGTCGTACCGGAAGGAACGTAGCATTTGATGAGGTCTTCTCAGCGGAGAGCCCACCCGACCGTAGCCTCAAACTTACTGCCGGGCTTGGCCTTTTCCCGGGCAGTTGTACGCGTAGTGTCCCGCTGCTCCGCAGTACAAGCAAAGGCCTTGGGACCTCCGTCTCTCCTTCTCCTCCCGGGACAGCCGAGCTCTCCCGACCTGCATCGGCTCGTGATCATAGCCAGAACCAGCCGTGTCTCCTCCGCTAGGTCGCCGATCCTCACCTCCCCCAGGAATCCGGCTGGACCAAGAACGCTGCACGACTCTGGTCAGCCGCGCGTCCACTCGAAGTGCCAGTCCAATGAGGTCGTTCAGGGTAGTGGGGAGGTCCAGGGCGTAGATCTCTCTCTGGACGCGGTCAGCCAGCCCATGCAGGAACATGTCCCACTGCGCCTCCTCGTTCCACCGACATTCGGCCGCCAATGTCCGGAACTCAATGGAGTAATCCGATACCGACCTCTCACCTTGTCTTAGCTCCGTGAGCGTTCTGGCCGCCTCTCTTCCTGCGACCGCACGGTCAAATACTCTCCTCATCTCCTCGCCGAGTGTCTGGAACGAGGCACAGCATGGGTCTTGGTTCTCCCACACAGCCGTTCCCCATAGTGCTGCTCTCCCAGTCAGTAGGGTGAGCACAAAGGCGACCTTGGCTCGCTCTGTGGAAAATGTTCTGGGCTGGAGGGAAAAATGCATAGAACATCGTGTCAGAAATGCTCTGCAGAAGGTTGGCTCACCGGCATAAGACTCTGGAACTGGTAGGCGGGGTTCTGACTGGGAGGAGCCGTCCGGTGGTGTGGGGGGAGCGGCTGGTGAGGGGGGCAGAGAGGGCCCCCGCAAGAGTTGGACTTGCTGGGTGAGCTCGGACACCTGCGCCACCAGAGCCTGTACAGCTCGCCCCGTGTCATTCAGGTGTCTCTCTTGGGTCTCCATGCGGTTGAGGCTGCTATTCATGAATGCCTCCATCGAAAACGCGGAGTCACTCGCTGCTTCCCTTGCATGGTCAGATCGTTCTGTCATGACTCTACGACGCGGAAGCAGATATGCAAGTGAATACAAAGTTTATTAAGTCAGTGACAGTAACCACAGTGCCGAACTCCCGCGATGATCCTCCAGGTGGTGGGTGGTACGCCGATTGGTGAGGGTGGTGACGACGACTCCCAAGGCAGTGCAGACAAACTCCGTGAACATAGATGTGAACCATATATCAGGCACGATACGGGAACGCTGGCAGGAACACGACAACACACGGGTGACATCAAACAACGATCTGACAATGAGAGGAAGGACATGGTGAGAATATATAGGGTGGCGAAATGGGCTACAGCTGGCACACAAAGTGTGATCAGCTGTCCTGCTGATTACGCGAGATTGCTGACTCCGCCCACTCCACACACCCACACATGACACACAAGACAAGGGAAGGGCAGTGGATTCATGAACCGTGACAGATTTACTGTCACCGTCCTAAATGTCACATTAGAGAACATCCCACACTGAGACCCACACTGGGTTCTGCACCTAATGGAACCACCGGGGCATTTAGATGATGTTCCCCACAGCCAGAACAGACACTAGGAGGATAGAACGAGACGAGGGGCGGCTGGAGACCAGGACAACAGGGAGTAGTTCCTCCTTCTGCTTATAAACCCTAGAGAAGTACTTTTAATGATGCAGCTTCTGGTTTCACATTCATGAATGCTGACATCTGAGAACCAACAGCCTTCAAAAAGAAACCAGCAAGAATAAGAAGAACATTTAAGGTTGTTCTTGTGTTAGATTTGTGTTAGACTTGTGTTAATTCAAATGAAGAAAAAAAAAAAAAGCCCACATCGTTTCTGTATATACATGTAAACGGGAAATTGTTGCATGACCTTCAAAGGAAAGAGCAGACTGAGGAATACATTTAGTTTTAATACGATTTAAATGCCTTTTGCTTCCTTTCTGCAATAATCTAAAATACATTGAGAAAATCCCAGTGTCCTTTCATCGAGGGAACCTGCATGGTGCCAACTGTGAAATATGGGATCCCCAAAGCACACAATAGTGTGTCAACATCAATGTACTGACAGCAAGGGATGCAGGAGCTGTTGGTGGGATGCAGGTGAAGGTCTCAGGGAGCCTGGATTACAGCGAGACTGAGACGTACGGGGGGGGGGCTCGTGGACTTTCTGCGGCCCAAGCAGATGGCCCACGACTTCATTTCCCAGAACCACAGTAAATGCATTAATCCCACAGCCAGAAGCAGCTTTGTGGAAACAGATCTTTGGCGTGGTGTCCACGGACCAGGTCTGAGAGGAGTGTCTGTGTACCCACAATGCCTCGGGGGCGAACACACTACACAATGGGGCTTTTCGATCATCACCCTTATTTGGGCTACTTTCTTTTTCCAACCAAATCCCGTCTGTCCAGTTGATGACCGACCTGCTGTCTGTCACATTTGGTTCAGTAGTTGATGAATTCTAAACCTCTTGGACGATTTGAATCCCTAAATATGAAGTGACTGCATTTTCTCATCCAAGTTATGTTCAACAAAAACAAATCACAATCTAATTATTACTTGGGGTTCTCATTGAGTTGGTTAAATATATCCATCACACTGCTTGTCACAGAGCTTGCGTCTCCAGATGGTGGATAAGCATTCTGTTATTCCTCACTGACCAACCTTGCAATAAGAAGTTTAATTAACTAATCAGCACAACACCCCACTTGTGTTTTGCAACTTTTGCAGAACAATAAATCCAGCCTGACGGAGCTCGCGGATAACGCGCTGCCGCCCGTGTGTCTGCTGCCTTTGCTGCTGGAAGAGGTCGGTGCTGGCAGGCTCCACCTGTTGCTGCACCTGCTCCCACGGCACCGTCCAAAAAGGAACGGCTTTGCAATAGGACTCCATCAAGCACCAAGTTTAGATCAAATAAAAATGGCACTCAGAGAGGACGGAACTTTTTTCCTTTCCTTTAAAAATGTCACACATTCTACTGTCTTATTAATTTAAAATTCCAGTCCTGATTAAGACAGATATAAATTGGAGAACAATGAAGGAAATAACTGAATGTAGGTCTGAACCAGTTTAACAACTATCCAGGAAATACAGGTATACATTTCACATCCGGGAATAAAAAAAGAGGAAAAGCACAGTTTGGGGCTTCAATGGCCGGTAGAAAGAGGCGTGAGGGGGGGGGGGGGGGGGGTCCGCTGGGATCCCAGGGTATCGATGGTGAGATGCTGGAACGGCCCTGAGGTTGAGCCTCCCCGAGTGACCGTCGTTTGAAGCCAGAGTTTAGTTCTGTCTGCTGAAACGAGGTTGAACACCACAACATTTTGACATGCGACTGGCAGACAGAGGATTGGAGAACCGTCTTTCAAACGTGCTGTGAAAAGTGGGAGAGGGGCTTTATTCAGACACCCGGCCACTGGGAAGGTGTCTGTTACATTGGAGCCAAACTATCATGCTGATCGTCCATATTGACGCTCTGGAGGAAGCGTGTATTCCTCAGCGGGGTGTCTGGGGCTCGCGGTGACGTCACCACCCAGAAGAGGATGTGGTCGTTGTGATGTATTTGACGAGTTCGTAGTGATCCTGTCTCATTTATCGGGAAAAATCATCATCATCATCATCGGTCGTCTGTCTGCTCTCCATTGGTATGCAGAGCCGTGTGTTCTTGGGGCTTCTAGGGTCATTTAGAACAACAAATTGTGCCGGTAAGTGCCAATCAGTCATGCTGCACTCTATTAAAGGCGTGATGGAAAGGGATGGAGAAGCATGCAGCGAGGGGAAAACAGAGAAATGAGCCACACGAGTGGAAGAGACAGAAAGAACTTACAGAAAAAAGGGGATGGGGGAAGGGGGGGGGGGTAAATACAGATAAAAATAGAGAGAAGTGGGGACATCGAAGCTGGAACAACCTCAATGTCCGGATTAAATGCTGGAAACGCCAGCTATAACAACACGGAAAGGAAGCAGAAAACCGACCACATGACTCCTGGTGCCCCCCCCCCCCCCCCGCCGGCGCCCACGTGGAGCCTCGTCATCCCTCTACGTGCCACAGGAGGTGACGTAGCGTGGCTCGTTCCAGTGACCACGACCTTTAACCTCCAAAATCAGATCATCCCCCCCCCCGAGGTTCTGGTGGACCACGAGGGGCCGTCTAGGCTCCGCTCAGATGTCGGCTTAGATGAACGGGACGGAGCACCGGCGATATAAAACAATGGAATCGGCAGAAGAATCACAAAGAGGGAAAACTGGCCCTCAAACAGCCGTTTGTTTGCTGCTAATTAAACTCGACTGAAAGCAGACGGCAGCCTTCGCCATCAACACAACAGCAGAAATCCCTCTCTCACCAAGATGCTGCTGCTGCTGCTGCTGTAACATGTAAACACTTCTCAGAGAGGCCCCCCCCCAGGCGTCAGAGTGTTAAAACGTGAACACGATGTCAACAAGACGTGTTGCAACTTGCAAATCAGCACTGACTGCCGTTAGTAATAAAACATTACGCCACTCATCTATTGACGTTTTTTTGTTCAAGTACCGAGAGAAAATGTTTTCACTCAGAATATTCCGTTTTTTTATTTCTGATACAAACAGCTTGAACTAGAAGACAAGCGGTGACTTTGGCGTGTGCTCATTTACACAACAGTGTTATTTGTCTCATGAATAACAAAGACTTTGACGAACTTTTAAGCTTCAACGTACTGGAGCTCCTAACTATTAGGAGATGAGGGGCCTTTCACAGATATTTTCATTTGGTAAATAAGAGATTTCTGTGGTTCCAATCACAGAACTCCCACTGTGCACAATCAGCAAGGTAACAACATGTATTTATGTAAATGTAAATCAACTTTTACTGTGACAAAATGTACACAGCGCAACTGGGAGTTGAACCTGCAGCCCTTTGGTTCCCTCGAGGACTCTGCTAATGCCGCTCCCTGCTTCGCTAATCGGTAAAGAGCACAAATTACGGGGGGGGGGGGATTTTATTCAGGGATGAGGAAAAAAGTGACAAAAAACGATTTGGTTTCCATCTTCCAGTATTTCTTCACCCCCTCCTGTATTTTATTTACGGAGGCTTGCTGTAGGTTTTGAGGTCGAGGCCTAAGCACGCCGTAGTCGGTTGAAACGACAACCATCTCTGCCGGTCGTCACGGTGACGACCGAACCTGCCTGATGGCTGCATCCAACTTTGAAAAGTAAAACAAATACTAAGGCAACGCTGACGGATGGACCCCCCCCCCCCCCCCCCCCCCAAGTGTCCCGTGGGTTCTACAGACGCTGCTCATTAAAGGGAATCAAATATATCACATGCAATGGTGGCGTCCTGTTGTTCTCCTCCACTCTGCTTTCAAGGGTTTAGGCTTTATTTACGCAGAGGAAAAAGCCACAAACAATGAGCAAGGAGGGAGGGGTGGGGGGGGGGGGGTAATCATTTCCATGGAAATAGAAATAGAGGGCCTCAAGTTTTCCCTCTCCTCTTCCCTCCTTTCACCTCCTCACCTCACTCCCTTCCATTATGACTCAAATATGGACCGGCCCCCGCCATTGGACAATTTGAAAAGCAGACAAAAAAATGCAAAGCTGAAATAGACACAACTCACTGGTTAAATGTGGTAGATACGAACACACAAAGGATCTGCCGATGTTTTATGAGGGGAGAGGTGCGTTCATATTTAGTGTGATGGCCTTTGCGCACCAGAGGTGTAACAGGGGCTACTAAAATGAAACATGGTGGCCTGCCAATGTTTATAGACGTACATATAAATATGTAGGGCTTTTATTGTGAAAGGTAAAAAAATGAAGAGGGGGATCTAGCCTGGACGGAGGGGCCTCTGTAGCGTTGTCATTTTATAACCATAAGCACAGCTACACCAGATCCACAGTAAGCACATTCACCATAAAGACATGAGCCCACCATCAGAACAAATAGGCTTATTCCCTAAAATAGGACATTTTATACCCAACGGCCTTCAATCAGAAGATGAATCAACACCTCAGGACAGTTGGACACGTTGGGTCTCACGCGCTTTTGTTTGCACCTCGTCAACAAGCAAAGCTGTCCGGCCCCCTCCTGAGTGGCAGCGAAAAACAAAGAGCTCTGATGAGTCACGCTTTGTCGATTTTCAAGACGTGGGTTTGTTTTATGGCTGCAGAAAACTCAAGTATGAGCCCTCGAGGCAAGTTGCCATCTGTTAAATGGAGTGCTTTCTGCAGCGCTAAAAGGTGTTCTGAAGATGAACGGTGTCCTTGATCACAACCACGCGGGGGTTGTAGCACGGCCAGAGGTACCGCGTCGAGCTCTGCAGACGGCCATTGAAAGTTGTTTTTTTATTTTTTATTCCGCTGCAACATATTGTGTCGACAAAAATCTAAGTCCGTGCATCTGACAAAGTGACGCAGGTGCAATTTCAAACGATGAACTTCTCGACCTGCGTAAGAACACCCGTCTCCGCCCCCCCCCGCCGCGTTCAGCGGAGAAGCGAAGAAAAGATCAGAGAATGTTTGAAAAAAGAAAAAGGGCTGAATCTTTTGAAGTGAGTCTCTGACGTGCCAAAACTCCTGCAAAGATTTGTTGGACAGCATAAATCCCAGCGAACAGCTGACTGCTCCCGGTGTGGTGATGGTCTCCTTTGTAGCTGCTCCTTGCACAATGTCGTCTGGACACAGCCAATAGAAATGAATTGATGACTGGCATGAAAACAACCTACGTTTAGTCATAAGAAAATCAGTATTTTCAGTCAAATCGATTACCTTCGATTACCCCCAGCCGTACCTCTGATGTGTGCACAGGGGATATTTTTTAATTTAGACAAGGTTATGTGTAATAATCAGTGAGATGGCACCCTGGTGCCCTTTTACTTTTGTATACTGCATGGTTTGAATTTCTAAATCCTTTTTCTCCAATCCGCTTGCTTAAAAATATAATAATTTTGTCCAAACGAGCCTTGTAATCCATGGAATTCAGCAGACAGAGAGCCGGGCCCCGGGGAGGTCGGCAGATATTTGGAGCTCTGACTCGGCTCCCGATATAACTGTGGAGCGACAGCTGCTGCGTGGGCTGCGCCGCATGCCACAGCCGACCCACCGGTCCGGCGTACCGACGCGCCTGTCGTTACGAAAGAGGAGTGGCCCATGATTCCCTTCATCGCTTCGTGTCCGCCCCGCGTTTTGGAAGAGGGGCACGTTCTGATCGGAGCAATTTTCCACTAAACTGGATCACTTTTTTTCCCCCCCACAAATCCAACTTGAAATGAGGGGATCCTCTGTAAAAAAAAATGACCATGAACTGATTGTCATGCTTTTTCCCCACAAAAAGCCAGCAACGGGAGTCAAAGTGAACCCACGGGGGTCTGCAGAGGGTCGAGACAATGAGACCTTTACGGACCCTCGGCGGATCCTTGAATCCTCGCGTTGCTGTGGTGATCCAAGCTGACCACAGCCATGGTTCCAGTAGAACATTTAACTAGAGCCACACACTTGAGACTTGGACTCACTGCACTGTGAATAAGCGCGTGGTCCCTCGTGTCGAGACAAAACGTAACTTTTAAGAAGTGCGGCCTCGGTTGATTGAAAAAGAAAAAGGTTTCATATTGTACTAAAATTCGAGCTCCAACTAACTTGAGACATCATTTTGCTCACTGAGCTGTACGGAGACTTGGGCCTAAACACACACACACACACACACACACACACACACACACACACACACACGCGCCTCCACAGTGGAACCCTGACAGTAGGCTGCAGTCTGCCACACTTCCTGTTACTTATTTATAGCAGCTTGTTCCCCAGAGGAGCAAAGTAATTGAAACCAAATGTGTTGCCGGGACAGATATGGGGAAGTCGGGGCGGCCCACCTACTCAAATCGTAGTCTCTCTCTCTCTCTCTCTCTCCCTTTCTCCCACCCCAACAATTGTAATAAAGGGGGGAGGTTTAGAACAAGCACCTTTGGAAATCACTTTTCTCGCAATTTCGTTTCTGAAAGAAAAAGAATAGAAATTTCCAGAGCTTCATTTCGTTCCAACTTCTCGGTTCACGATAAATAAATTAACTGCTTCAGTCTCAGGGGGGGGGGGGCTCTGGATTTGGAAAATGCTTATAATGTTATTTTTTTCCCCCGGCATGGTGAGCACGAAGTGGGGAAAGGGAGAGAAAAGAACCCACAACAAATTTCCTCGGAGAAACACGAAAATTGTAAACTACAACAGAAGTCAACAACTTTCTGAGGTAATAATGTCGCAGGCCCCCCCCTGTCCCCCCCCCGTCCACCACACAACAAGCTCCAAACAAGGCCGTGAAGCCAAACTCACCATGATTCCGTCCCTTTATTCCTCTCCGTACCGGGTCCTGGGCTTCGAGCGGCTGCTGAGAAACGGCGCGAGGCCTTCGCTGGCCAAAGTCACCTCTTCCCTCCTTCCTGCGTCCTCCTCCTCCCCCCCCCCCCGCCGCCGCCGCCTTGCTCTCCTGTCAGCTTTTCCAATAACAAACGAACCTCCCCCCCCCGCCCCCCGCCTCTTTTGGCCCCCGAGCTGCGAGCAGTTTCCTGGTGGACTCCTGTGACCCCGGCTGTCGACCTTTCCTCTGTGAAGCCTCTGCTGTGAGCAGCCTCGTGCCCCCCTCCCCTCCCCCCCCAGAGTTGCTGCCCTGCCCGCCTTGCCAGATTTAGAAAGACATATGGGCTTCTGGGTTTGAGGTTTAAAGAGGCGGGACTCTGGAGTGTTGTGTTGTCGGGACGACCCCTCCCTCTCCAGCAGTGGACGGCCCGGCCCCTCCTCCAGCTGCATGGGGGTGTGTCTGCAGACGGTGTCTCCTTCCAAGTTACAAGAGAAGAGGAATCTTCAAGTGGAGATTTCTTCAGATTCTTTATTACTTGCTTCTTACTGGAAATGTAACTTTAAACGTGACATATTTCACACGTTTCAATGCCTGCGAATGTTCCAGAACAAGTAAATGTCGTTTTTGGCATAATTGTGCGATTGGAATTTCAAAACAAAGACACATCTTACGGATGAAAATATGTATCGATGGTTTCAGGAATGATATTAGATCTATAAATAATAATTGAAATAAACCGCGATTAATATCTAGGTTTTGGGGATTTGAGACCTGGTTCATTCAAGGTCACAAGGAGGTGTGAAGTTAAGTATCCTAATACAGCAGCCCAGGGTTAATATAATTGTGTGATTTTATGATGCTCATAGGATTTTATTGTCGTTCTATTGAAAGATATTTCTTGACTCAACTTTTTGAATAGAAGTTTCACTGCTGCCGTTTTAACACACAGTTGAACACATGTTCACTCACTCTGTTTAGTTCGCCGAGATGTTTTGAGAAGCTTAAGTGCACCCAACTCTGCAAGAGCGCGCACGTGTCAGTGCACGTGCGCGGCCGCCAGCATGTGAGCCGAGGAGAGAGAGAGAGAGAGAGAAAGACACGATTTAGAGAATGCAAATGGCTCTCCTCCGCTGCGACGCGGCCCGACAGCGAGGGAGGAAGAAAGCCTCACAAAGCTTCTCCCACAAAGCTCCACTTTCTCTCCTGCGCCCCCCCCCCCCCCTCCTCTTCACCCCCCCCTCCGCACAGTCACACTGATCTCATTCTCCCTGGAAGGCTGGTTGTGTAGGTCAGGGGAATACTTCACACTTTGATGTCACATCCTGCTCTATTACTAAAAGAGGATGAAGACACCATGAAAACAGGTTCAGATGCAGGTTTCATTGGAGTTTTTTGGGAAGTTTGTGATTTCAGTTGTTTTGTTTTTCCATTTATCCCGTACACACACACACACACACACACACACACACACACACACACACACACACACACACACGACTCACGGTGGGAGTGTTGACAAAGGACAACAGCAACCATTGCCTGCAGACACCAGGAAACTGGGTGTTGTTCCCTGGGCTCGACCTGACCATGTATTAATCAATGAATAAAAGGGGAGGATCCCTAATAGGCCTCTGCTAAGGAGAGGAAGAGCACATCAAGGCCCGGTCTCACAATGAAGATGTAGTGTACGCGTATCTGTAGGTCGGATGGGGGGGGGGGGAGTAGAGGAACAAAGCTGAGCAGAGCTCATGGGGGGAAAAAGACTCTGAAATTACTCAAAAAAGTCTAAAGAGCAGAGAGTTCGAGTAAACGTACTCTTTTTATTCCATCTCACAAAGTGACACCAACCTTCGAAGCACATTGACTGTTTAAAATATGGATATATTCTAACAAATGAGTTATTTGTCCTTCATTGTGTGTTCTAATTGTATGGTTATCAGTAATGGAAGGACATTTTCTCCTGATACCACAATCAAAGAGAGAAATGTCTCTGTAACTGTTACATTACGGTCTGCTGTTATAATCCACTCACTTTTTCACCGGGGAGAACATTTTTTAATTTGCCCAATACTCAAAAGACTAAAACGAGCCGTTAACTGTGGCCCGAAGACGCTGACAGTCCTGTTTAAACTGTAAGCTGTGAAAGATAACAAATAGGTTTACGATAAATGAAACATTCTCAAGTTCAATTACACAACGCACCTTCCTTAATTCAGGTGTCTCAGCCAGTAAAAGGTGTGTGAGCAGCTTCCTCTCTTCATCCGTCAGTCACATTGAAAGCCACAGTTTCCCCCCCCCCCTCCCCACCCAAAGCGATGCGTCCTTCAGTGTAGTTCAATCAGAGTGCAGCGCCTCCGTTTAAAATGTAGCTCATCCAAATTAGTTCCTGCCGGCCTCTGAGAGCACAACGCTGTCAATATTTCATGTCCTGCCTGGTGTGTATAAATGAACGTCCATCTGAATGCAGGATCAGCCAATCACAGGGTCCCAATGCAGGCAGCTCCGGTTGAGTATTGACACGTATCATCGTGAATCAATGCGTCCGATTGGTGCCGATTCCTCCTTCTGCTTTAAATCTCTCATGTTTGGGGATGAAAAACACGTCAGCTCACGTTGCTCAAACATGCAATCGGATGCCAGAAGGATCAGATGATACCAAAACACAGAAGGAAGCAGTGAGGAAGAGGTGATCCTCGCGTTATGTGGAAATTGATTGAACGCCTCTTGTGGCTCGTCTCCTAGTTTTACGCTTACATCTTTGTGTTGTTTATTACAGAAGCATTTCCATCTGGGATGAAAATCATTACCTCTCTGGCTCCGTATATTTCATGTTTCCTAACAAAATATGATTAATAAAAATAGAGGAAACAGGGCCTGCAATAAAAACACATCCAGGGCCACCCAATGCTTTCAGTGACTTTCCACGGAACACTTCTTTCCTTTCCTAACTTCCTTCACACCTCAACTCAAGTTGGTCAAATGTCCCCAGGGGCCACAGCTCACATGGAGGAGATGAGTGAAGAGACAGTGATGGTACTATTTGTATATTATATCCTTCTTCTTTTAAACCCTTTTGTACTTACGGAAACGGTGATGTCTTAATACCTAATCATTTTACCGTCTTAACAGAACACTTATTTCACGTGGGGCGTGATGGTGACGCCTCCTTCTTGCCTCCCTCTTTGCCCAGAGGCCCATATTTTCCCATCAGAGGAAGTGAACTACCCGAAATCACAGGCGATCGATGAAACTGTCAGTCACCAGCAGCCGATGAAAAGCCAGAATACTCCAGATGTGTTCCCACGCTGAGCGTCCTTCCTACACTGGCATTTATTTCCGTACCAGTTACAGTCATTGGCTGAGCGGTGAGTTTCACTGTATCACACAAACAGCCCCACAGTGTTGCATTTTACAGGATTGCGCATGCATTTTTAATCCCTTTCAATTGCTGGCCGAGAACCCTTCGTCACAATACCAAAACCAATATAACCCACACTGACAAGAAGGGTCAAACTGGGATGAAGTAACCACTGGCATTAAAGCACACAACAGTCTTATTTGTAGTTGGGGGATTTCTAACCATTTAGTGAGTTGGGCAGCGTTTTTAAAAGCAGAGCAGAGCACCGAATGTGCATTTACCTCAAATATGGGACTGTTTCTCATTAAATTTGGATTAGTGGCGAAGCTAAAACGAGCACAGAGACATTTCCCTGCTGCAGGATCACAGCTTTACAAGTGACATCTTTCAGATATGCGATAAATAAAGAAATAATAAAGAATCTGTGGGGGGGATCATTGTTTCTTTTTGGTGCGGCTGTGCAGTCGTGAGAAAGAAGCCTTTGATACTCGTCACCTGCAGTGAAGCCAAGAAGCATCGAGTCCACACCAAGAGTTGGAACAGACGACCCGACTGACCTTCTAAGACGAGCTCTCGGCACTTACGCTACCCTCAAAGTCGGAAGGAGCCCGGGGAAGTTCTGACATTCGGGGGGGTGTCAAGAGCGCACAGTGGAGTTACAAGAGACGAGGTGCGCGAGGCCCGGCAGGTTAACGATCCCCGAGCCGCCGCCGGGCCCCGGCCATCTGCTCGCCTTGTACCGGAGGCTGTTCCCGCTCAGCGCATTTACAGAGCTTCGCAGGAGGCACGGGGTAATTTGCTTCCAAGGCGGTAGGAATCGGGTGGAGAATGCGGATTAAATGAGAGGGAGGGAGGGAGAGAGAGAGAGAAGGTACAGCGCGGCGCTTGTTTCCAAAGTAATTAAGGTGCGAGCGACAGGCGACAACGACGTGAACACGGAGAGAGTGGCATCTCCTGCGGAGCCTGCCAACATGATTGGCAGCCAGTTCTTACGGGGTCTCCTTATGCTGCACCGCAGATTACTGGCACACGAAGCGCCCCAAAAGGCAGAGGAGTTGTGATGCGTGTGCATGGGTTCGGGGGGGGGGGGGTCGTGTGACGCTGTATGTTCGCCTCCTCCCGTGTGCTGCGTCTTCTGTCACAAACAACGGATGATTAGAAGTTGTGTAATTTCACTCATTTAATCGCAAAGCCCTGCATGGTCACTGCTCCACTTTTAGTGGGACCTCACTTTCCTTTTAGGGGGGTTAGTTCATGCGGAGCTGAAAGGGTGGCGAGGGAAATGGTCCGTTTGAAATAGGGTCTCCTAATGCGGCTCTGAATGGGAATAAAAGGCTTTGTTCTTCATTGCTGGCATTTAGGGGCAGTCGCTCAAGTTCTGATCTTGATTCAAGGCTGAAGAAAATGTAAAAGCCGGGAAACAAAAACCTGCTGGCAGAACATTCCCATCTCCGAGCAGTACGCGCACCTACATTTCCACCTCACGGCACTGAGCGCATTGTGTGTTAATGGCTGCATTCATCTGTGAACAGAGTGCGTTTTCCTCGGTGCCGTGGACTCGTTTCCACAAACGGCGTTCGCTCGCTCAGATCGGGACGCCACGCCATCGCCTCATTGTCTCGTCCTCGGAGGGGATTTGGGAGTTGGGCCGAGTGCCCCCCCCCCCCCCCCCCGATGGTAAGTCACGCAGGCAGCCGTTGTGGAGGAGCTCCAGATGTTGTCTGCTGCACACTGCTTTTCTTATAGAGGTGCCATACAGTCAGTGACTGTAATATAACCACATGCTCTGTGAGGTCAGTGATACCTATTTCGTCCCTATGAGACACCACTTTCATTCTCCCCCCTAGTCATGTGTCCCATTGTTAACATACAAAATACCAATCAATCTAGCTTTGAAAAGCAAATGCTTCTTCTTCTTCTTTCCTATTCAGGCTGAAGGCAAAGGAATTATGCAGCATGGAGTACGGCTGGATGTATTTGTACAACGTGTTGAGTTGGCCCTGCAGTTAGCCGAGCCGCTCATGTGATTAATCTCCCCATTATCACACATTCCCTCCAGTTATTTTACTACCAGCATCTCGCGTGATCCTTTACAGTGCAACAGGGAAAAATGCCAGCAGCTCAAAAGCAAATCTCTGCTTGACGTGAGAATCTGGAGATCGCTGCTATTCTCGACAATGTCAGGACGTGCAAACGGAATCCGGCGTCCCCGTCCTTCAATGTGTTCCCCCCCCTCTTCCTCATTATGAAACACGCTGTTCCACAATACAGCTACGAGTGGCCAGCACATTTAACCACACACTTAAATAACAATTGAGTTGCTTTGTGTGAATGCATTTGTAAGAAACATGTTTTAGGTCATCTTGTGTGAGGAATGACTGCAGCGCCGTCCACACAGTGACGCGCACGGTTCCCTATTAAAGCCTCATACTGGATCAGGCCTTGGTTCTGGTCGATGTCCAAAGCCAAAGAATCACTGACGATGTCATCCCTGAACCCGAACTATTCTAATCTCTAAATAGCACTAAAGCTGCAGTGTTTGTAGGTGTGATACCTGATCCGACCTTCCCGTGTGTCCTGATCCGACTCTACCACGGTCGGAACTACTGGTTCGACTGGTGTCGTGGCTCACTGTTGCTCTCTGTGGGACTCCAATACCCCCTTTAATGAATTATGAACACGTAGCTATTGCCGACTAATGAATAATGAGTCTCTCAGTCGACAAGGGCAGCAAGCAGCAACACATCCAAATGGTTCTTATCTCAGCTTGACAGGAAATGAGTTCCTTTAAAAAGGACCTAATGAAGTGCTTTTTGCTCTTTCCACGCATGAAGAATGACCTACTTCACTTCCCCCGTTTCAGAGGTTCACCGAAAAAACACTCTTCCCCCGACCTGAAAACATGACGGATGTGTTTCTACGGAGGGGGGGATTACACAGAGGGTGGAGAAGGTCATTTAACCCGACAGAACGTTCTGCTCAGCGACCCTCCACTGAAGATCCCAACGACAAATTCAAACCATCTCAACTATTGCTGCTCGTTCCTCTCACAGTTGCCATGTTCCAAACTCACGTAGCGGCCCCCTGCAGAAAGTTCTCGCCTTCTCATCTCATAAGCCCGGGGGCTTATTAGCACACAGAGCAGGGTGGATGCTGCAGATGGAGAAACACAATGCCTGCAAGGCTGCTCCAACACACACACACACACACACACACACACACACACACACACACACACACACACACACACACACACACACACACACACACACACACACACACACACACACACACACACACACACACACACACACAGCGCTTTGAATCCCGTCTGCCCTCTTCTTAATTCTTCTTTGAAAAGCAAAGCCCTTTCTTGCTTCCGAATGCAAATAGAAATCCTTGTTTTACAAACGGCTTATTGGGCGGCTGCGAGAGGAAGGAGGCCGTTGCCTCTCGGTGGCTTCCTGCAGCTCAAACTTCTCACCTTGCACGAAGAAGATTCTGAGGCACAGAGGATTCATCGGGAGAGGGACTTTAAAGTATATATATAGATAATTCGAAGTGAAATGAAACTACAGATGCGCTGCCTCGACCTCCCGCTTTCCAGAGGTCACCTCCTCCTGGATTAGTACTGACCTTTGGGCTTGGGAGCAAAATGCGAGGTAATTCCGCAGTAGTACTTTTATCTCAGGCACAAGGAACATTAACGGGGAAAAAGCGCTTATCAAGTGCTTTTGGGACAAATCCCCTTTTTCCGCTTTATCTGTGCGAACGTGATGAAATGACATTCATTGAAATGCAAACGTGGGAATTTCTTTGAGGTTTGCCACCTTTACATTTAGACCTCTTTCATACATTATCAGCATGCACTTCACTTCAGGTGTCCACATAGGATTAAAAGCTACTACAGTATACAGTAGATTAAAAACCTGGCCTCTGAGATCAGATTACTTTTATCAAACACAGACGCGTGTGGCCACAAGCAGGAAACTACATGTCCAGAATAATTGCTTAAACGATGAGTATTTCATGCGTCCAATTGCATTGAAATCGAGTCAACGAAGCCAACGAAGCCGTGTGTGTGTGTGTGTGCGCCTCGCAGATGGATGGAGGTGTAATCGATGGCAGCTGAGGGCTAACTTCATGTGAGAGGGCCTCTAATACGCAAAAAGAGAAATGAGTAGAAGGTCTGTTTTTTTTTTTATCAGGAGTGCACATCCAGTCCCAGTTAGAAAACTACTAAATAACTCTTTTTGGTTGTATCCAAACAGCTTTTGTGGACTCGAGAGAAGAATCCAGCTGTATCTCCCTCAAACAGATCATTGTTTTCTAAAACAAAATAAAAGCTTTGGTGTCATGGCTTGAATCTCCTAGCAACCCTGGAATGTAAGAAATCGGACGTTCACTATGACAACCAAAAGATGACCTGTTCACTTCATTTCACTGGTGGAAAAGGGCTGGCAACACATATGTTGATTGGAGTGAATGTATACATACATACAGCAAGAAACTATGCATGAAGTGCTCTAAATTCTGACAAAAGAAAACATATAGTATCTGCTACGAGTATCTGTAAAGATTTGATTTTGAGGGTATCAAACTTAGTTTGTCCTTAATTGTTTTGCAACTGGCAACGGTGATGCAATCCATTTCCTTATTACGCCTGCTAAATGATTAGTGACGATGAGGAAACCAAGCCGTGAGCTCTAAAAAGGTTTTTTCCGGGCAGGTCCAACTGGCAAGAAGCCCCCCCGGGGTTGGGCCGAGAAGCGTTGCTGGACAGACCCGCTGTCACGCGGCCCGGGCCCTGGATCAGCGCAGAGGATGAGGGAGGGATGCGATCCAAGCAAAACAACCCCCCCGACGGCCTCTGACTCCAAAGCCACGTGTCATCACCATCATGCAATAATGATGTTTCCACTGTGATGGAACTCCTCGGCTGTGGTTTAAAGCAGACGTGTGAGATTACACTCTGCACTTCTCCCCCAGCAGAGCAGAGACATTGGCTATTATTTAGCATTTTAAACGGCAGTACAAATAATGTAAAGGGGGGGGGTTGATCGATGAGGGGAATTGGGATCTGATAAGCGAGCCGATGCCTTTCAGCGGAAAATTATCGGGGGGCGGAACCGTAACCGAAGATGAAACGGGTCTTTTTTGGACAAACCGGGCGAGTCACTTCACGACTTCAACTTAGCGACTGTTTGCTGCAGAGGGGGGGGGGGGGGGGGTGCAGTGAAGAACAACTGCGTTAGAGCCGAGAGGGGCGGGAGACGTGTGAGAAGCAGCTGTAAGCCTTTTACCTGTGGACGGACTGTGGAATTATGAATTGATCAACCTAAGTCACACCCAGAAGCCAGAACATGAAGGCAACAGTGGAACTAAGCATGGATTTGCACTGCTGGAGCCACAGCTGGCCCCTCGGAACTTTGCAAATTGTTCCCCAAAACTAAAATCGAATCCTGACCTTGATGATCATGAATGGTTTTATACATCATTGAATCCACTGCTTTCATTTTGTCAAGGTTGGTCCGACTTTGTGCATTCCCACAGACACACGGGACTGAAGTGGGTTGTTTTCCCCTTTTTTTATGATGATTATTATTAAAGTCAATTTTGCTGACTCGGAATCACAGAAAGGTTTACCATCTAAAGTGTGCTGATGGTCTTCTGGTTAACAGCACCGTCCTGTGACGTGGTTTGTCCGGCTGAGTTTCCTCCATGCAAAGCGAACCGTCCGTACAGCAGGCAGCAGGGGGGGGGGGGGGGGGGGGGGGGAGCGCGGCGTGCTCAGATAAGTCATGATCCATCTTATTTCTCTCACTGCAGCTTAAGCGCCGATCTCCAGAGGCACAATTAACAACCACATGAATACGTAGCCGAGGACCTTGATTTGTTCAATGATTCAACTGCAGATTTCCCTCCCCCCCCTCCCCCCCCCCCCCCTTCAGAGCGCTGCTGCCCACGGCGAGTCTGCAGGACGTTGTTACTGCTGAACCGGGGAACACAACCCCTGTGTTTGTGTGCCAGTAGGAGCGTTGCATGAATTGGATGAATTCATCAGTGATCACCGGGGGACTGAACCCGTTGCCTTTATTGTTGTTGTTGTTTACTCAATGTAAACGTAAAAATAAAAAAAAGAACAAATTATCAGCGATGGATGTCTCAGTCCGATGTTAAAGATCGATACTGGCCTTTATGGATCTGTTGGACCTGATCCGACCTCTGCTTTAACACCTGAAGGGTGTTTGCGTGTTTTCTGGCTGACAACCCTCGACTCTCATCAAATCTGAAAGAAACCTGACAAAGGATGTGCAGTAACCATGTCGCCCCCGAACAAGAGCATTCTCCCGTCGCCATGGTAATTAAGCGCTAACTGATGTCTGATAGACAGCCTGGCCTCATCTCATCAGGTGCCTTTTAAAAGCTTAAGAGACACACGGCTCCCTTCAGAACTTCACTTTTGTTGTCACTGTCGATATCAAAGCTTTCTTTTTGTTTGTTTCTTTTATTTAAAGCCACCCACAATCCGTGACCTACCATGTGGCATATGTCTTTATTTTTTAGTTTTACCTTGGATGAAATAAACACGTTCTTGAAGTTTTACCTTTAAAGATCCAAGCCAGCTGTTCAGTTCATATCTTCTTGCATATTCATCTTGTCATTATTTTCAAAATGAATTAAGGACAAGTATGATTTTACACTGGTCGTAGAATTATTTTTAACTACAATATGGCCTGAGCTGAAAGATGTGAACGTTCATGATGACAGGAGCTGGTTTGATGAAGGCTTCTGGTTGTATGTTAACAATTCGGCTCGACAATGGTCATTTCTTTCTGCTTTACATTTCAGATGTGTACTTAAGAGGAACGATAACGCAAAGGTTCCCACACAGTTACGGCAGCAACATCAAACACCTCATCAGCTGCAGCAGAAGAGGAATAAAAACTCAGTACTACACGTTTCGTTATGCGGCTCAATAGTTGAGTCTTTATCCAGACAACTTTAAGCCCCTTTTATAACCGGATAATTGTTTTTAGAAAATGAAGCAGACGTTTAATGTCCTCTGCTTTCAGTCACAGTCCTTCAGACCTCGCGCTAAAGGGATCCTTTAGTTCTTGTTGTTTAGCCAGCACTGCCCCGGGCCAAGCTTATTCAGACTTTTTGGGCAACTCCTGACTCAAAAAAAATCCTTTGAGGCCTCCACTCTTTCTTCAGCCTCGAGGGATCAAGACATGTTAGAAAAAAAGAGGGAGGGGGGGGGGGGGGGGGGTTGGCACATTGCAGCAAAACAGAGTGTTTTCTTCCTGACTGAGCAAATGGAAGATCACACTCCGATAAATCCAATTCAAGCACATCCCAGCGTCCTGGTTCCACCTGCTCGCGCTCAAGGAAACCTGGAATGCACAGACCGAGCCTTGCAACGCTGCAGCACGCCGTTATTCAAGTACATACGTGACGAATAAAACACGTATGCTTACCGAATGCAAACATCCCAACAGGGACATGACTGACATGATGAAGCATGACTTACCAGGACATTGATTCTGATAGTTGTTTGAGGGATCACTATGTTGTCTTCGTTGGATTGTCATAGTTGTGTGCCGTGTGAACTACTTCTCACTGTTAACTATTGCTTTGAAGAGTGCAATGTTTTTACAACTGACAAAGTTCAGAGAGGCATCACATGAACATTTGTTGCTGAAAGGTGCTCGATGGTGCAGAAAGAGAAGAAACGCTTGAGGAAATTGCCCTGATCTTCATCTATTGGGCCATAGACCCTCCGGTCATTTGTCCTACTGGTGCTTTACAGAACTAGTGGGACGCTACAGTTGAAATGAGGGTTATTAAAGTGTAATCTAGTTATCTGCTGATTTACGGACATTTTTCCCCATGCGAGTCTACGGGCAACCTTGATGATGGTGGAGAAAACAGAGCTGCGAAACCACTCACGCAACCCAATCAATTATTTCTTCATTTGTCTTTTTAAGATTCGAGCTGGTTCATTACTTTCTTCTTTGTCGACTCAAAGCACCCTCGTGCCTTTAATTATTCACCATCCCGTCCTCTCTTCTCTTCGTGATTCACTAAGCTCTCCCTCGCAGGTGTCTTTTCCCTCCCTCTCGGCTTCTTTTCCACCTATCCAACATCAATAGTGCCCACTTGACTCCTTCCCACTGGCTGCTCTTTTCTTCAACTGTCCGATCACACTCTCCCTCCCTCCCTCCCTCCCTCCTGATCTCCTCTCTCGTTGTCACCCCTGTCCGTCGACTGATTGTCTTCCTCTCTCTGTCCTTCACCCCCCTTCCCAGTTTCTTTTGCCTCCTTCCCCTTCTTATTTCCTCCCGTCTCCTCAGTCATCCCCCCCCCCCCGCGCGCCTTTTGCTTTTTCCAGGAGTCAGACTCACGACTCGCAGGCAGAGCATGGGCCACAGTGCTGTGAATTCCCACCGCTGTATTCCCTCATCTTGTTTAGGAACCAAGCGATGTGGGAAAGGTTGAATCGCTACCTAATCTCCCCCCCCCCCACACCCGGCCCCCCACCTCCCCCCTTTCTCTCAGCCGTCCCCCGTCGCCACTCTGCAAACTGCCTGCGGTGTCATGGCGCTCATGTCTGGAGGTCACCGTACGCCGCCGAGCGACCGAGCGAGGTTTTTTGTAGCAATTAAATACCGTCAGCGTGGCGGCCCGTGTGGGCGTATTATCATAGAGCCTCACGGGGGGTATTTCCTGTCACCATTATTCCGTGGGAAGTGACAAGGAACATTTTAAATGCCGTCGGGTTCCTCCTCCGCTCATGTATGTATATTCTGGACAGGGAGGAGCACAGAGGGTTCGTCGGTTATTTTTAACAACGTTGTTGCTTTACAGATTCCGTACAGACAGAAAATAAAGGTGTGTTTTTATTGGCATTTTGAGTCTCCATAAACTTCAGGCCGTTTTACGGCATGTTTTTGCGATGCCTGGTAAACAAAAGGCACCTTCGAAAAGGTTAGACTGTTTACAGATTAATAAACACTTGTTGTGTTCACTTGCAGGGAAGGATAAGGGATAAACAAAACACCTTCAAGTTATAATCCTTGGGATTTTCATTTCATTAAATCTTTAGTGAGCAGATTGTTATCCAACAACAAGTCAGAAACAGTAAGTATTTAAATCCAGGTAAAAAACTTTGAAAATGCTTGTTATTTAAAGTTTCACCTTGCACACAAGATTATTGGAAACAAACATGCATGTGATCCACATGTTGGAGGATTTAGCTAAGATTTAAATTAGAATGCTAAAAAGTGTGAGGGTCTAAAAAACTCCTTTATTTTTCCTTCAGGAAGAAAATAGGTTTGGGTTTTGATATTAATATGTATTTTAGGTGATTACATTTTCTTTCATATGAAATTGAAAATTTGACATAGGACTTAAAAATCACATTTTCAGCACCAGGGACAGCGACACTCACGCTGTCAGCTTTTTGATTTGTGAGACGTAATTATACTAATCTAAAGTTTCACCCCAAAAGATATTTTGTTGTGTTTGTTGTGTCTCCACAACAGAGGCCCGGACTGGAAGGTCCTTAACTTCTGCATCGAATCCCACAATAATCCCTTTCTCCTGGGGATATCATTATTGAATGCATCCCTTGAGAATATGCCAGATGTGGAGTCACAGATGTCTTGCCATATCCTGGTAACAAGTCTGATGAAGCCTATTCCGTGTAAAATGTTTTTTTTGCGGCACAATTTTCCTCAGGAGGCAACAGTTCTTTTCAATGTGTCTACTTCCATTCTACCGAATCAAAATGTGACTAAAAACTGCCGTTTCCACTGTCGTGGAACTGTATCAAAATCATTTTTACACTATTATAATATTACATTTAAATTTTTAACACAAGGCATCAGAGGTGCTTTTAATTTAATGAGGTCTACGCAAAAAAAGTGCTCATCCCTGCAAATTGATCTTGTCCCAGTTGAACCGGAATAAAGCATTTTGTTGCCTGATTTAAATGATTTAACACTTAGTTGGTCACAGGAGTGTTCCTTCCTACTTTCTTTAGCTTCCGTCACTGCCCTCCTGTCCTCTCTCTTCTACCCTTCCCGTGTCGCTGGCACTGCTTTTGGAATAGCCCTTTGCTCCGGGGAGGGGGGGGGCATTTGGAGGAGAGCCAGGACGCCATGTGCCTCTCTCCACTTAACCTGCTACGCCTTCTGCTGCCCCTCCACTCATTTTAACCCCCCTTTTTCTTTCACAGCCACCATTCATGCAGTCGTGTCCTTTTTCTGCCTAATTGTGTAGCCAAGAGTCTACGAAATTAAAGGTGGGCATAGATTTTGAAACACATGTTTTTCACTTTCTTCTAAAAAATTTGAGGAAATATTAAGCAGTTTCTTGCTAGAAACTCACATGCATTAACCAGAGTGGGACCACTTGAATTACACTCAAGACATTTTTCAAAAGCTTGTGTTATTTCCTGCTTTGGCGCCGAATATAGATCTGTAAATAATGTAATAGATTTATAGGGGGTGAGGACTTGTTTTCATGTGTTGTGGTAAAACACTACCAGCGTGGATCAGGGCTGCTGTGGGATCTAAAAGCACAAAAGTACAAACGGGAGAACGGTTGCCTGAAACTGAAACTTCCATCTCTACGTTTCCAATGTGGGACAAACACTGACTTTGAGCGCCAGCCTTCACTCGCCTGAGGCGGTTTGTTTCCTTTATTTTTTTACTACTGTTGAGGGAAACAACGTTTGTTACTATGCACGAAAGCTTTTTCTTCTCACGGAGGTGTGTCTTGGATACAACCGGGGGATTTATTTCAACCAAACTGGAGTCGTTGCTTGGTCCTAAAACAAAGATTAGTCAGGTTACTTTGAATTAGTTTTCTTCCAACATCATTTTTTACCGAGAAGTCTCAGCCTCCCCGCTATTGGCCGAGGCGGCGTCTGACCTGCGATGCAGTGGGCTCCTGGGATCTTTATCGGCCTGTGTAGCCATGAATGATGTTTGAACAAAGAAGTGACCTCTGCACCCTGCGCTCACAGTCCGCTCCAAACGGAATGGAATCCTGGGAGGAAATGGGCGCCGGGCTGACCCCGAGCTTCACCCGTGTCTTTGCACTCGGACTGTAAATAACCAGCCTGCCGCTCTCTCCGGGTTTTCACAGCTGGAGTGAAAATAAGCAACCGGACCAACGCGCCGATACGTTGCCGCTGATGCAGAGTCGCTCGACACTACCGCTGAAATGCTGGCTAACAAACGGGTTTCTGCAAAGGAAGCTAAACCAAATGTGTCGAGTCACCAAATGTAGATTCATGACAGCATCTCATGTTTATTTTAATTGATTTCATGGGGCAGTTTTTGCTTTCCTTGCCTTATGAAACACCTGCGAAATTGGTTTAAACGCTCGCCTGGCATGGCGACAGTATGTGGTAGAATGTGGCAGACTGCTCTCTGTGCTCGGAGGGTGGGGGTGGGGGGGTGTTTGAATTGGTTTGCACCAAACCGGAGCACCAATAATTAAGATTAATCTTAATCCCAGTTTAGCTAATCTGGAGTTTAAACAAGTAGATCCGGATTATGTTTTCTTAATGGAAACTCCACAAAAAAGTTTTAACCGAAACTAACTTGAGTTTGATAGAAACGGAGCAGAATCAATGAATAATTCTGGGGGGCTGTCGAGGCTCTAATCACTCCTCCTTTGAGGAAACCTTGTTGGCCGAGTAATTGGAGAAATAAGACCAAATAATAGAAGATACAAACGTAGGGTTTCACAGTAAGGAAAAGAGTAATCCGCAGCGTGCCTGCAGCACCTCCGTCTTCAGTAGAAATCAGATGCTCAAATTGCACCAGATGGATTATGTTGCTCAATCAATCTCTAAAAATGGCAGCACTCGTAAAGGTCAGACCTCCTCAGGTGTAAGTTACATGTTGAAACCAGCTGATAACAGTAATAATAATGCATTTCGCAGTTTGGTGCATTGCGATTCAACGTTAAACCACGATATAACCGAGTTTTAACCAGTGTTAATGCAACGTCGCACGTCGCGTTGCCAACCAATCCAATAACAAGTATTGTGTCTGCATCTACGGTCTGACATGTCTTATTCCACTGAGCCGCCGAGATGCATTGTTGTCCTAAAAGGATTAAAAACACGAGTGACTCACAACGGTGCCGTTCCTTCATTCCCACAATCACACAGACGCTGTGAATTATTTTCACCCAATGCCACATACCAGTTCCGCCTTCCAGAAATACTCACTCGTGCATTAAAATATGAAAAGTATCGTCTAAAATAGCCTGGTGCAGTTTGAACACTACTACAGCCAGCTGAGATCTCCTTCTCCCTTCCTTACGAATACCAAACCTGTTATTAAAATCAAAATCAACAACGGCGATGAAAAAGATGAAAACTCAAACACGTCCCATCCTTTAGGAGTTTAGGTCCCCAGCCGCATGTCTACTTGTCACGACTCCGTTCCACCACCGGAGGAGCACTGAGGACTCAAGGGCTCGTGCAAGGATGGCAACAAACGCGCACATCACACTCCATGCATGCACGGCTTTTAGACGGAAACACACACTCACCTCAGTGTACGAGTGTGCTGATTGGGAGGTTCTGACCGGGTCCGGGGCGGGGGGGGGGAGGGGAGGGGAGGGGGGGGGGGGGTTCTCTGGGGTGGGCTGCCTCTAAGCTGATCAGCGCTCGCCAGGCCAAGTTCCTCCAGGTAGGGAGCGCTGATGTGGGCCACAGTCCTGGCTTCGGCTGCGGAGAGGGGAGGCAGAACCGGGGAGTAACCCAAGGGACCGCAATTCTTAAAGAAACCGTCTGAAATTAAACTTTGTGGCGAGGTCGTTCGGACTTCAGTGTTTCCCCTCCCATTATAACAGGGGCGGTCCCTGTGATTATCCATCCATTTCCTGGCCTCAGCCTTGACCTCTAAATGTTGAGTCTGGATGATGCTCTATAGTATTTAAATAGTTAATAATCCAAAGATATGGCAAGTTGGCTTAATGGTTTTAGGAAGTCTAGAAGTTTTTTGGTGGCGGATAATAAATAAAATGCCTCGGAAATTCCGTTAATGGTGAATGTGTTTCCTGTTTTACTTCCACTTCACCACTTCACCCCGTCTCCTGTGTTTTCCGCCCCGACCCAGAACAGTTACCTCCAACAAAGAGACTTTCAGGACATTACAAATAGTTGTAGTAATGTAGTCTCATTACACAATCAATGAGCCCCGATAATAATAATTCAATAGTTCTGTAGGAAACTTCCCCAAGAACATTCAAAATTAAACCAATTTCTCCTTCTCAAGATAAATACTGCCACAGACCAGTGTGTAATGAGAACAAAAAGAGTTGGTGGAGGAGGCTGGAAGCCAAAACAAGAACAGAACTATTAATATATAGACTGTCGCAGGTTTATCATGTTACTGATTCATAAGCACAGCACAAACTTGTGACGCATTTACAACCACTTTGAGACGTACCGACGGCACTTCAGTGATACTGAGGAAGGATGAAGGTTCAGTGAAGCTGAGAGTTGCCTTTTTCCAATCAGCAAACCCAGAGTCCGTGTTCAGGGCTGTTGTTGACACCAGCGACGCCCCACGGACCGAGTGTTTAATGATTTCCTTCTAGGTTGGGGAATAAAAACACTGCTAGAGGCAGCAAATGGAGCTCTTAAAATGTGGCCCAATCAGCAGCTTTGGCTTAAAGGCGACTCGTGAAATCGCTTTGACTCATCGAGGGCGAAGAGCGGAGAATGTCAGCAGCGGTCCGAGAGTGTGTGTGTGTGTGTGTGTGTGTGTATTTGCATACGTGATGTACATGTAGGTTGGCGGACCCAATTGTTTTCCCATCCCACCACCGGCTCCCACAAGCATCACCGCAAACGCAACCTGACCCCATGCTCCGTCTCCACGTGTGAAAAGGCCTTCTTACAGTGATGAAAGTTAACAGGATCTAGAGATTCACAGTTTCAGGGCCGTGGACCAAGCTTCACTACCACGAGTTTACTTTTCAACCGGGAACATTTCACATTCATTGGGCCTTTGTGACCCAATTATCGCATCGGTGGAGCAAACTATGGACTAGTTAAAGCAACATGCAAGCAGGTTTGAAACTTCCTTTGAATTCCCAGAGGGGGCGACCTACTTTCTTTGTTCACTCTCTCTTTTGGGTCAAGAAAAGGACACATGACCACTGCAACCGTAAGTGATTGTTGAACAAGCCCATATTCCAAAGTGTGAGTGCGTACCTGAGATACACAATGAACCTAATTTGGGGGGCAGGATCTAGTGTGTGTCTAGGCAGGGAACTACATGAGCACATATCACTACGCCGTATCACAGGATGGAACGTCAAAATAGGAATCGCACTTGATCGTTTTCCAGTGTGTCATCAGAGACGATGCCACCCGCCATCTAAAACCCAAATGGGGACCTTTTAGCAAGCTGCGCTGGATATCCAGAGCAATCTGACAAAAACGAACAACAGTTCCTACATGGCTGGTTTGAATACTCAGTGTGTGATTCCCAGCTCGTGCTGGCAATGCAAAACAAAGCAAAGTATCTTCTTTGTGGGGACCCTCCACTGATCCATTTAGAGGGAGAAACAATTAGCAAAAATGTTAATTCAACCTTGGTGACAGGCATGCACCCGATAACTGCAGCGTGAGTAAAGCAACACTTTGAATCCCTCCCAGAGAGAGACTGATGGCAGAAAAGTTTCCTCACTCAAAGTAATTAAATACAGATCCCGACGATGGCGGCATCGTGGCTTTAAAGCGGCAACTTTCTCATGGTCATCGGAGCGATTGCAGCAGCTGCCCCAACTGCACCCACAGGGCACATTGTGCGAAAGGTGCACGAGAGGAACTCTTGTGATGCAGCCGCGTGAGCCGACCAAGTCCTCTCTAATTGTATTACATTTTCTCACGGCCGTCCTGCTGACTTTGTCTGTGCTTTTACCCTTTGACCCGTCACGCAGCACCGCGGTGGCACACGTGTTGTATCCCAAAGGCCTGAGTCACCCCCCCCCCCCCCGAGCCTTCCTTTGAATTGTTTCCAAGAAAGTAAACGAATGAATCCAGTGAGAGCAGAAAGAGACGAGATATAAATGAGCCGGAGATGTCTGGAATGAATTTATGAATGCGTTTCTTGGAAATCTTTATTGGATTTTTGAGTAATCTAATACATGCATATCAGTTTAGGAGAGAAACTATGAACCCCTCGGGTTGATATAATGTGCTGAAAATACAGATCCCACAAAAATATCCATCCTTAGGATGCTTTTTATTCTATTCTCACCACAAAAGGTTGAAATGCTGGGGAAAGAAAACGCTGATGCAATTTTGAACTCGCAAAGCAGGAAACGAGTCATTACACATAAAGAGTGAACCTTTATTCAGACATTCTTACACACTGCTGAATATTCAACCTGTTCAGTGTGCAGATCCCTTGGTAATGAACAACATTTATGCTGCAATGTGGCAAACGTCATACAACCATCGTCGCCGCGGCAACACGGATAAATTAGAACAATTCCACCAGATAACAGCAATGACAAACTTACTTTTTCTCCTCCGGTGTCCAGACAAAGTTTGTCCACAACCGTACATTAAAAATGGAGCCAAAATGACATGTGAGAATAACCAACGTCTTTGACTTATTTTAATGAAGAAGCGGCAAACCCAACGCAGCGGGAGTCTCTGCATCTTGCAGCTAAGGGTGGGATTTTAACAGAGACGACGGTTTAACCGAAGAAAAAAAAAAAGGGGGGGGGAAAAGACAGAAGCCTGACTCTTTGGGGATAACGAAGGCTTCAATTTCCCCGTCAGCCTGCAGAAGCAGCGGCTGACGGCGCACGGGGCTCAGAGGAAAATCTGAACGGGGCAAACATCCCGCCAGCACGGGTGAGAAATGAGCCGCTGCAAAGCAATCACGCTGCACGGAGACAACGCGCTCCGAGCATCCCGAGGGGACATCGTGTCCACGGCGCACACATGAAAGGACACACCTGGCACGAGGGATGGGGGGGGGACGCCTATTTGTCCTCGTAGATTGAGGCTTCTTTTCTCTCTGGCAGAAGAATCCAAAAACTTGATTGACGGCGTTGCTTCGGTTCTCCCGAAACTCGCCCTCAGCATCGAAAGATACTCAGCTTTCATTTTCATGTTGACTGAATTTAGTGATTACTAAAAGAGGGATAAAAGGGCAGCATTAAACTAATGAATACCAGGCGAAATACAATATGCTTGGTTACACAACAAGAATGTTGTTGGCAGCCAAAAGATCGACTTCATTTTAAAGCAAGACAAGGAGAGGAAGGTACAGTAGAGAAAGGGATGAGAGGGAAGGGGCCAGGGTTGAAAGGGAAGGAGAGAAGGAAATGAAAATGCTAAGCGGCCATTAATATCTCTTTTCTTCTCTTCCCCATCCAACCATCTCTCTCCAGCTAAGAATGATTAGAAGTGCTGTTAATGGCCATCAGCTCATCCTGTGCAGGAAGTTTCCCGTCTGCAGCGCCTACCTCTGCTTCATTAGCCGCTATTTGCTATCTGCACCACACACAATGGGAACTCGCTTCCTCTTTCGCCTGTTTGTATCACCGCATTGTGTGAAATTATGTCTGCAAATAAAGTCTCCCCAGTGCGACACTAAAGGACGGAAAAATGACTGATTCCTACAAACACGTCTTCTGGAGTGTGTGTCGCCACGGGGACACGCGCTGCATGTGTGTGTGTGTGTGTGTGTGTGTGTGTGTGAAGCTTGCAGATCCGGCACGGCGCGGCTCCTCTGTGTGAACAATAAACCTTCCAGGGTCCTTCAGCTCTCACAGCTCTGATGACTTATTAGCAGCTGTATCAAAGACGAACACTGCGACATGGCTCCGCTGAGAGGAGGCTCGAGTGGGTTTATGACCACGCGGTGTGTGCGAGTTGAGCCTTCCCGCTCGCATGCATCTTGAATTAAAAACCAATACTGACAAACTCTCAGTTCGGTTGTGACATTTCATTTCTCCGTGACTCCATCTAAATATCAGGCTCGGTTTTGAACCGGTTGTCCTTAAAGTCATTCCTGGAATCAAGCGGGGTTCAACCCTCGGCCTTTAGTAACATGAAGAGTCCTAACGTGTCCTGACAGATGACAAACAGAGGACACTGGTCAAGGGTCTCGTTTCATTAGACTACCACAAAGCTTTAGTTGTTTTTTTAGTAGCACTCATGGTGAATTTAGTCATCAGTTTCTACTGATAAGAGAAATCACATTACCAATGATCACTGCATTGTCATCTGATTCAAAGGAGAATTAAATAATACAATTATAATGTTTTCAATGCACTGCATGATCCATCCACTAGCATTGATTGTGTGCATTTAAAGTAAAGCTCCAAATATCCCCATCATAAAGTTTTATTGTGTGTTTCAGTAAACCCGGAGCATCTGTATGTTGAATGTCTTGAGGTAAAAACATTTTGGGGCTGAGCAACTTTAATACTACAACATGGACTATTTCCTTGTTTTTTCTTTATCTAAAGAGTAAAAACACCCAAATCCCTTCAGCTTCCCATTTGAGGCTTCATATTTATTCATTACACAGTCTTGGAAAGAAATAACAATGTTGTGGCAATCCGTCATTCAATTATTAAAACAAGTTGAGGTCAAAGTTGACAGAGTTGTCCTGAGGGTGGAAGAAGGTAACATGGGCAGAATAAAGCATTAGGCTGATATGGCAATCAGAATAATAGTTTCCAATATTAAAAAACACCAAGAGATGCACTGACGCACAACTGGAGGAGATGGCGAGATTAACTACTAAATAACCTGCCGTAGATGTGACTGCTGATGGAAGGCTGGTGATCAATACTAGAAAAGATCATCCCTTAAAAGTAGATGTGAAGCTGAGTGAGCAGCCTCCTTCTCTCAGCACCCATTGGCTTCGCTCGTGGGAATATTCCTCCGACATCAGCGACTCAGAAAATAAAACCCTGCGCTTTGTCAGGTGGGTGATTTTTATCACATGTAGATATGTTGTATGAGAGGAAAATTGTTAAATAGCAGCCAAAGGAAAGCTCTTGGTCACAAAAACCGAAAACGCAATTCAAATATAACGAATTCAGAAGAGGAAGGATATGAATACATGTCTTATCTAGCTATTTGTTTATATGTTCATTATTTTGCAGATATGGACCAATCACCGGTTACCAATTCATCAAGCTAATGAGCGATGGCCCGTATGTTGCAGTGTGTCGTCTCGCTGCTGCAGCCGGGGAGGTTAAATCGAGCAGAGAGGCGGGTAATTCGTCATTGTTGCTTGTCAGTTTAACCCCTATCCGCGGTGGCATTGATCCTCACAGGGGGAAAAAAAGAAAAAAAAGTGAACAGCAAAGGTTAAACACAAGGATTTGACTAGAGATTAACCTTGATGCCGCTCAAGCTCTCGCACACAAACATGGACTCCCAGGACCACGAGTCAGCGGCGGCTGGCGGGTTGATGCTGCTAATCTGCCCTGAATAGACGGTGACAGGCAGAGCGAGAGGAGGGAAGGACTGTCGAAAAATGAGATGTGACGGGAGACATGACGAAATGAAGGACTCGAGGGCCGGAGAGATAATGAGTGGAGGCTGAGGGACGACGTGGCGAGCGGCGCCTGCAAAGACACACGAGAGCGCTGGAATAAGAAAAGGAAAAAGAAATGAAGAACCTTCTCTGTTTATCCCGCTGAGGAGATTACCACAAAAAAAAAAAAAAAAAAAAAAAAAGCAGCAGCAGCGGGTCTCTTCCATCTTGGCTCACACACTATTTAACAGTCCTAGTTCTTCTTCCAGCAGTGACCTTTAAGACGTACCGTTGTTCTCTTCTGATCTCCGGTGACCTACTCATATCAGACTCTGGATTCTGGTCACTATACCGGAAGAGCAATATTCTGAAGATCTGAGGTCCAGCAGTGATGCAAAGTGATGGTTATCTGGTGAGAATGAACCATAAACGTGGTGGCCACTGAAGATAATACCATGTTTGGTCCTTTAAAGTGTTAAATATAATCATTATTAGAGATGCTTTATTATAACCTGGTCACACGCTTCTCACAAAACATGTCTTACTTCTGTCTTTGTCCTCCCATTTCTATAAAGCCATACCAATGACACCAATGACATAATGAATCATAACATTATCTCTTAACTCTGCAAAGAGTCACTCTGATGAATCCAACGGCATTTGCAGTTATCAATGATACGTGACAAGAATATAGCAGAATTAACTTTCAATAACAGCAATGTCAGTTGCAAGTGAAGATCATGAGCTGGCTTTGAATGAAGCTGTAAGTATTTCCAGAGCCAAGTGGTTTATTTTCTTTGTGAAACAAAAACCCTAAACAGGTTGAACGGATGAGCACTAGGAATCATCTAAGGTTGAGGAGTGAAAAGGTCCGACAGAAAGACACCGAAGGCAGTATTAGCCTTGAATTTTCTTTTTTTTAATAACTCTCTGTATTCAGTGATGGAGAAATACAGTGTGCAGCTGGTACCCTGGGGCTCGCTCTCTTTTTAGTATCACTGAAGCCAAAATGAGGCCTGTCGCTCTGCGTTCACAAGTTTGCCTTCCTTTGAATGTGAGTTATTGGGAATGCCATCATTTATCTGCCCTAGGAAAAAAAAATAGAGGCTAAATAAATGTGATATGAATGCCTCTGGAGCTCCGGCTGCAGCCAGTGTATAAGGGTATTAGGGTTTTATCTGGGTTTAAAATACATCCATGGGGGAACAACCCATGGTCGCTGAGGGGATGGAAGGGAGGGGGGGGGTGAGGAGGAGGAGAGGGAGGGGGGGGATTGCAAAGACAGAAACTCCAGGGCAGATAAATGTTTGAAATGCCAACAGAATGATATTTGTTGGTATTTACCCACAGAGGGCTCCAGATGTTTCAAGCGTGACGGGGTATAATTATTCTGACTAGTGGGGCAGAGGGGGGGGGTGGGGGTGGGCTTTGTGGGGGGGGTGCACGGACCCCCGTTCCAGAGAAACTCAAATCAGCAGCCACCCAAAGGCCAGCGTCACTGCCACTGAAAGCCGCCGCCCCGTCTCTGTGGCTCTGGCGCAGGAAGACGTCCTACCCGCCCCGCGTTGCTCCCGCCTCGAAGTCTCCGAGCCGAGGCTTCATCAATCAGGGGGGGGGGGGGGGAGAGGGGAAGGGGGGGGGGTTACAACGTGCGCGTGGAACGCACACCCTCGGGTCCAACGGACGGGTTAATCAAATCTGCAGCTCTCTTATTTCATGGATCAGTAGGTGTGGGAGTGAGACGTTTTAGGAAGAAAAAAAGTATCTGCATAATCTCAGAGGAGGAAGGAGAGCTGGTACAAGAACTGAACTCAACGTTAGAGAAAACGTGTGGTGGAGTCACCAACATGGGCGATAGTGACCAGAAGCAGACCAGAAGAGTCAGCAGTGGAAGGCAGGAGGAAGAAGAGGAGAGAGGAAGCACGGAGACCGTAACCCTGCTGGAAGGGCTTCTGGGTAAAAAAAAAGGCAACATCAATAATCGCTCTCTCTTTTTTCCCCCTCCTTCTCTTTTTCATCCTCGTCTCCATCCTTCATCCTGGGGATGTTTTTCAGACCCCAAGCTCAAAGGATTTTATCATTCCTCTCCCCGAGGGACTTATTCCAGTTTAAAATCATTGATACTGATTACCCCGGGCCCTGTCATATTGATTTTTGAGATTTATTGTTGGCCGACTCCCTAGCAGAGGTCCCCGGCCCCTGTGTCCCCGAGCTGGCAGTCATTTGTTAAACACTCTCCCCTCCTGACAAGGAACACGCCCAACCACGAGCAACCAAACACACACACACACACACACACACTCTGTTCTATGCATTTTCCTCCCGGTCTTTGCAAATAACAACAAATATTGGTGTAAATTGGATGTAATTGCTGTTATGTGCACATTTATGAGCATTTAAATGCTATAATGCAGCTCTGACTGACATTCACAGATCAGAGGAAGCTGGTAAATATCCCGGCTTTGTTATTTCTTTCTTACGGCAGAAGATGAGCCAGAGGAACAAGGCAGAAAGGAATAAGTACGTCGAGAAGAAGAGTGAATGGACTTCAACGTGGAATGCAGGAATGAGTGGGTTCAATGAGACGTTTAAACATGAGAACCACGTGTCACTATAGCTGTGTCTAAGCTCGGGATGAGCAACAACTTGAAGCGTACATCAGGAACGGAAAAGAAGTCCAAAGTCCAGCAACACAAGCGGATTTTGGCACGTGGCCTTCAACAGAGTCCCATTTTAACAGCGTATAAAAAGGGTCGTCCTCCAGGCTGATGTGTGTGGATGTGTGATGACTAATGTAATAAAAGCTATCGTTGATTTATATTCAATTGAAATCAATATAGTATGGACTTTCCTGTGGTTACTGGATTATTAAGTAGCAATATAGAGACAAAATTATTTCTGCACGTGTGTTGGATGGAATTCTCCAAATGAGACGTGACGTGTAAAAAAGCAAGACTGAAAGACAGCAAAAGGCTTATTTTAAGTGACTGAAAAGTGTGTTTATTCAACCACAATCTAACACCACGTCCACCAAGACCAATTTAATCTCATATGCTCAATCCCACAGACCCAAAGCATCTTTCTCCATGTTCTAGAAACCTGAGCACGCTGCATCAGCGGCCTCGGCGTCACTATGTTAATGTTGTGTGTGAGGTCACGGCGGCGTGATGGACCTCCTGGGGGGCGGGGAGGGAGCAACATGACCTAAACCACCCCGCCTCGCACCACAGCCTGCATGACTGATGAAACACGGGAGCGGCGAGCCAGGCAGCGTGGAGTCTGCTGTGAGACGCTTGGCAGCGTGAGGACGGGTGTCACTGGTGCATCGAGTGTAACAGCCGGGGGGCCCTTTTTTTTATATTTTTTATTCTGTTATTTCGTCTTTCCTCGTGCTAGACGGGCCCGTGTCACGGAAATGGGTTATTTCCATCCTGGAGAGAAGCCCGGTTCCCTTGAGGAGGCTTTTCGGAGGGAGTGTAAGCGACAAAACAGCGACGCAACCTTTGCACAGGATGCTTTAAAAAAATGTTGTGCAATTATATTCACAGCAAATAAATCTGATCTTGTTCATTGTTTTTTTTTTTTTCAATTTTAAATGACAAGAAGGAAGCAAGAGAAACAAAAAGACTGCATCAGAGTCAATCAAGGTTAAGTAGTGACAGTTATTATTTGCAGTGGAATGCTCTGGAGTAGTTGTATCCGTGACATAATGAATGCATTCTGCTCTATTATAAGACAAGTACAAATGGAGATAAGAAAAGCACATCCTTCACTTTGAGAGATGACAGCGGTTATTCAGAGAATAAATATCACAATTGAGACGGAGTGGAGCAATGCCCTTCTCATCTCGGTAAAATTAGGAGTTTTCCAAATAGCTTTCAATTCAGACTGCACATGTATGAGATCAGGACTATTTCAAGTTGTGTGAGTTGACAGCTTGAGTCCATAACGATGAATTCACTAATTTACCCAACTATCAGGGTCATTGAAAGACGTGGGTTCCTGGAACGACCATGAAGACAAAGTTGTTTTTTCTGCTTCACCTTTGTTGCTTGCATCAGGAATTCAGTAAATGTGCAAACTAAGATCTACAGTAAAACCTTGCCATGTAACAAAAGTGAATGAGTTGAAGAAATCAAGAAAGGTTTGTTTACAATTTGAAATCCAATTTCATTCAAACAATTGGGAGCTCATGACCAATTGATTTGGACGGGACGGAGACCTTTGTGGTCCGGCACAGGGGAGCCAGAAACGTACAATAGCATTGATTGGATCATTAATCATCTGTTTGGATCGAGTCTGAATCCTTATATACACTGCGCCGGCTGATATAATGTCAAAGTAGGTAAGAAGCAGAAAGAGACAAAAGGAGAATGAAACATCCAGTGGTGCAGCGGAACGAGAACAACGGACAAAAGGGACGGAAAAATGAGACAAAAGAGCGTCTTTGTTCTGGCGTCACTGCGCTGGAATAAGAATCAGTCCTTTGAGTCCTTCACTAAGCAACTCGCGTCCAAACTGAGTCTCCAACTGATTCTCATTCGCACTGAGGTACAGATGTCAAAACATTTTGACGAGGATCTCACAAATAACTGATCCTTAAGCAATGAGATGAAGAAGGGGGGTCATCTCAAGTCTTTAGACAGTCGCTTTGATTTGATTCACTTGAACTAGATTTTCAGCTTTCTGGATTCTTCAGATACAACTCTGCAACAAATATAAATGAGACAAAAACATCAATAATCTGAATTATTAAAACTCGGTGGTTGCAAGGGCAGCAGTTCAAATTAGGATTACTTTTGATGCCGTTATTCTATTGTTCAACCTATTTCCTTACTGGAGCATGAAGGGCTTGTACATATGTGTTTTCTATATTCCTATTTTACATGTAATCCACATCAAAGTATTTAGAAAGACTCTGATGGTTTCCCGGTATGTGACAGTTTTTGTAAACCCATTAATTTATTGACCCCGAAAAGGACGGCTCCCCGGACAGCTGTTTGCTGCTCGGCGAGTTAGCTTGTTAGCGTGTAAGCTACTTGGCGTGTTAGCTTGTTAGCGAGTTAGCTTGTTAGCGTGTTAGCTTGTTGGCGTGTTAGCTACTTGGCGTGTTAGCTTGTTGTGGCTGCTAGTGTTTTCTGACCTTTTCTGATTTTCTAAACCAGACACAGCTCCTCTCTTGGGCGTCTCTGGTCTCTCGTTGTTCCTCCTGAATCGCTCTTTTCCGTGTTTTCATGGAGCAACAGAGTTACTTCATGCCGTTCTGCAGGTAATTGTTGTCATAAAGTTGTAACCGTGACTCCATGTCAACACAACGATGTGTGCGATAGAGTTATTTTGCTTCAACGTTTAGAAGATTAAAAATCCATTCTAAAAAAACATCATATATTTACTTGGAGTTTCCATCAAACACAATTTGTAAGAAAATAAGATGCTTCAAAATGATTCCGTCACCCGTCAGCCTCGTGCTCACTCAGCCAGAACCATGCAGCTCGCTCAGATGAAGAAGACGAGTGCTTTCATCCATTTCAATGACTAAGGTCAGCTGGAAACACTGGTTAAATTGAGTATAAGTGGGTTTAACTACCCGCCAGTCCTCGCTCTCTCCATCATGTCAGCTTGACTGTCAGTTCCACTTTGCTTTCATCATTCCGTAATGGGGACATATTGCTGATTTATTGAATCCCTGCATTGTCCGCTGGTCGCGGCTACATCGACTCTGAAAGGGGTTTTATTTGAACCTCTATTCACCCACTGATGGGGGACTCCTAATGTGAACTTTTCTTTTACTTCATACGAGTCTCCAAATGGAATGGAAATTGAAAAACAGTTTTTTTTTTTTTAAAAAGGGTTGGCTCGTGTCACTGTTTCGGAAAGTAGTACTGGCACGGTCCGAGGTCACAGATGGTTCACTGCGAGCCATGAATATGCTGACATGAATATACAGAATGAGGCGGTACACCCAGAGGAACGAGGTCAGCAGCGCGGACCACACAATCATTTGTTTAGTGTGGCGAATGCATCGCACCCGGAAAACAATACGCTGTCAGCTAGTCTGAAAACAACATCCTCATCAAGGCCCAGAGAGGCACAGTGACAAGTTTATGCAAGAAGTGAACCTGGAGGACAACCAGAGGCAGAGCAGGAGGACTCAGCGTAACAATCAGGTACCCGAGCCACGTGTCACTTATTCACACTGAGAACATCTGGACGGCTGCAGCATGAAGTAACACTGTCATTGACCTAAACTCACCGTCTCGGCCCACAGCCTGACCCTGCCTTCCAGGAATCACATTTAGAAACCAATAATACAGAAGCTGCAGGTAGCAGGTGGAGGTGAGTGGTGGGGCTGCGATGGGCCACACTGCAGCCACGAATGAATTAATCATGATTAGGTTCATGCAACAGAAGCTATTTTTGCAAATCTCTGAAAAAAAAAGATAATAATGATGATGATGAAAATCCTTTGTGTCACTTGATAAAATTAGATCATTATTAATTAGAGCGCATATTGTATGGCTAACGCATGTCATTCATTCACATAATATATTTTGTCTGGTGTTATTCACCTGCTTTGGGACTGATGATTATAATCAGCCAGCTGACTATATGCGAAGCATCAACGTCACACCTATTTAATTCCACGTGTAATAGATACATTCATATTCTCAACAATTCTCACATAAGATCATCACACTGTGTTGTCTGTGTTGTTATCTGGTACCTTTTCACTAATCCCCCAAAACATTGAGACATGCCCAACATTAACCACCCTTTTCCCCTGTTAGACTCCACGTCTCTTCTGAGTCTTTAAAGTCCCTCTGGCTTTCTAATCATTTTAATAAAGATATTATAATTACTAAAACATTACACGCATGGGAGCTTCAAAAGATAATTTCCTCTTTACCTTCGCAATCCTGTGTTGTTCTCTTTCTTCTGGATCTTAATGCACAGCAGAGTGCAATAAAGCACATTAGGATGATACAAATCGCTGTTTTGCACGTCGCGCTCTTTGATGTTACAAAATCAAAAGGAAAGAATGAGAGAGAGAGAGAGAGAAGAAAGCACAGCCTTGTGGGTTGTAGGAGGAACTAACAGATGCATGGGAGGTAACGAGTAGCCCATGAACAAGCGTCCTGAACCCGAGACCCAGTCACATGTGGGGCTGCCGTTTTCAAAAAAGACACCCAGATGAAATCCGTGTGATCATGATGAGGTACGGTTGGGAAGGGAGGGGAGTGAGGCAGCTGTGTGTAAGCAGTGCTTCACTGTCTCCTCTCCTGTTCTTCATAGGACCCCCCTCTGTGATGCAGAGGATGAAGGAGAGAGAGCAAAAGCAGCAGACCTAATGGTTCGGAAATCAAATATACAGCTACGGGGTGGGAGAGGCCTAAAAATGAATGAATTCATTGCAGGGGTCCCTTCATGCCTTCATGTGTGTGTGCGTCAGTTAATGAAGTTTTACCAGAACCGTTTACAGCCACAGCGAATCTCCAAGAAGTGTCGCGGCATGTGTGCGCTCTCACGAGGTTTCGTCTACCTGGTGTAGGTGCTGTGTGTGTGTGTGTGTGTGTGTGTGTGTGTGTGTGTGTGTGTGAGAAAAGGACAAAATGAAGAGCACAATCTCTAAAAAATATGATAGAAGCATGCAAGGTAAAGAGAGGGATCCGAGAGGAGCAAAGAAGACGCATGTGTGATTATTCTAAGAGTATTATACAAATATTGTCATTGTCTATGAATACTACATGCATTATTAATGACATGCTCGGCACCCTCTTTCTCACGAGATGTTTAATACGAGATGATTCCCTCCAGCAGATGGGGAGGAGGCACAGAGAGAAGTGCAGAAGCATGGAGACAAAGAGAGAGAACAGTCATATGAAGAGGAAATCCATCCTTTCTGCAGGGATCCGAGCGCTCTTTTAGCGCATTCACTTTGCTACCTCACACTCACACGCGTGCTTCTGCAGCGACGACACGCCAAGTGCCGGAAAAATACAGAGGAGAAAATGCCACCGATTCCCTTTGCACTCAAAAGGAATGAGTGCCTGGGAACTGTTGTAACCGAGCCGGAGCAGGTGCTCGCAGACTCACATCTTTCACCCGCAGGAGATCCTATTTTTACTGTTCCAATGATATCAAAGTCAATAACACCCACAGTAAATGTGCCTCGCTATCTTATTCCTTGAACTGAATGACTTTGAACATTGTTGTGACAATGGTGCACAATGAAGCGGAACGTAATTTGCAACAGACCAATATTGTGCGTAAGGGGGCGATACGCGACCATTTAAAAGCACACAGCAGAGAGATTGCATGTCGAATCATCGCTTACTTAAACTTACTTAAACATCAGATCCAGGGCCTTAAATACCGGATGATTAATGCCCTGTGTTTACATAGAGATATCATTTGGAAAGCCTCATTTTCAAACCACTGGAAGAATCCCCGAACATTCAACTACAGTGTTGCGTCTTTGACTTCCTCGAAGGATCACAGTGAATCAAACACCTGGAAGATAAAATAAGTGTCCAGGATAAGAACTCAGTGCCGCTCAAAACTCTTTGATAACTTTCAAGAGAAGGTTATTTACTGGCAGCTGGAGGCAAACGACTACAACGGCACCAGATCGAAAGGACCCCCAGGTCATGATTAGATGTTACCGATCGGACCAGTGCTTTGATGACGAGGAACTGCAGTTAAGTGCTCTTCAAAAATAGAGAAAAAGAGGACGAGGGAGGAAAGAAGGACAGACATGAATAACAGCAGAGAGGACACACCGACAAGAAAAGAGAAAGAAAACTGCAGCCGGGGATGTTTTATGTCGCCATGACGACGCCAGCTTCCCTTACAATGAGGAAATGAGAGCTTTATGAAGAGGTTTCCATCAAAGCAGGTTGGATTATTTAAAAATATATATAAATAAGGCAGAAGGAATTCTAAATGTCCCCTTGATTTTTGTGTCGATTGTGGCATTTGTCCGGGGGAAGGATTTCAAAATCTTCAGCCAAAAGTACCCCGCATGGATCAGATTTTTAGCATTTGACAACATTACGAGTAACAATAATAATTGTTTCCTTTCTTCACGTTCAGCTTGATCCGCTGTGTTATTTTGTTTCTTCGCTTGCTGTAGAATATTTTGTCACATTCACGGAATCAGCTGTTCAACAGTTACAATGGCCCGGATACATCAGATGAATCCAAGCAGGGCTTTCTGTACTTATCATAACGACAGAGCCATTGTTTTGGTTCTTGAGCGCTGTTGAATCAATGCAATGAGGCAGTTAATAAGTAAGACTGTTATTAATCTGACTTGTAAGGGGCCGTGGCCATTTCATCTGCGGAAATCGAATAGTAATTGCTCTATTAATATTCTGTCGACGGATTACATCAAGCAGTGTTTTATTGTAATTGCATTATAATCACAAAAAAAGTAGAGCACAGCAGATTTTTAATTTACAGCGATGTCTTTCCTGAGGTTGCAAAATGAAGAGTGACAGTCTGACTGCAGACGGAGGCCGTCCTCGTTCCAAAGAGTGATTTGATTGGATCACGGGTATTACTTTTATGACTTTCTGAAACACAAGGTGAATATTTAATGCCCTCCACTGCACATCATGCTTTACTATTCTCTTTCCACCTATGTTTGGAAGATACAATTTAAAGTTCTCACTCAAGATACTTTTTACTTCGGTACGTTTCTTCTTTATTTATGATGATCCAGCCGTGTGAACGATGTAATGCTGATCTTCCAGAAACACTCTACAGATTGGTGGGATGGAAAGGAACGACTGGCTACTTTGTATTTAAATACTGTTGCCTGATGCACCGCTTCCTGGAATGATTCGGACCGGTGACGTGCATCAAGGCGCCACTGATGTGTGTGTGCGCGCTTACACTGACAGCAGTGATGTACGGGTCAGGGAAACATGACAGGCGCCATTGTGTTTCAGGAAATTTGTCTGATAAAAGCCAAAAGGTGAGTGAACAGCAGCAGCTTGGTAACACTTTATCTATGAGCTGTATCGCCCTCCCTCCCTCGGTTGGGTCTTTGTATTTACAAAGTTTTTCATAGCATTTGGAGTTCAACTCATAACGCTTCACAGCACAGCCATTCGCATTGGAGAGAGTTTAAATTATAGGGACATGCATACATCATATTGGCTGTATCCTAAAATAATACGTTGTTTAATAGAAATATTATTCAGTCTAATCATTTGTATACCAGCAGATGTTCCAGAAGGAGGAGGTACGAGCATCATACCCGCCATTATGGAACCTGAACCACACACACACACACACAGGCCCGCGTTTTAAATGCAGGCGCCTGATTTATGGGGTAATCTAGTTGGGGAAGGGAGAGCTTCTCATACAAAGAGGCAGAAAGGCCGGCGCTGACCTTTGGTGTCCTGCTCGGCATGCCGGCGCACTGAGCAGTACTAGAAAGAGGACACGACGGAATTAGAATGGACCGAGCAGGTGAATGACAAATGTGGACCCATTTAATTCACTACCTGGTAAGAATGGTGATGCTGGTGGGGGGGCGGGGGGGCGTCTTTATACAAAGAGTGACTTTAATTGTCCTGTTTTTGTTAAACTTGTTAATGTAACACTCGTGGTGAAATGCCATTATGAGATTCTATTCACACACTGACGCTTCCGAGGTGGCGGATGATCGGGACATCTACTTGGTATGACGAGTACATCCTCGTCTGGAGGGAAAAGTGTAACGGCCTGACATGTGTACTCAGCGTCATAGTGAGCTTATCAATGGCTGAAGGCTGGACTGTTGATCAAGCGTTGATCAAGGAATAATGCTAATTGCTAATCCAGTATGCAGAAAGGTGAGGGGGTTCACAAATGGTTTCTATCAACTGACTTGAAATTCCTGCCAGAAATAAATGCAGAAATAAATGCTGGGGAGCTGGTCTCATCCAGTAGGGGGTTCCTAGCAGAAGGTATCCCTGTTGTGTCTTTCACAGCTGTGTGTGTGTGTGTGTGTGTGTGTGTGTGTGTGTGTGTGTGTGTGTGTGTGTGTGTGTGTGTGTCTGAACAACAACCCTCTCTCTCTGTACGAGCCATTCCGGACTGTTCTGCAGATCTCTGCCCCTTCTTCTCACCTGTGCCAATAACCTGTCAGAACATTTTGGGTTTGTGTGCTGGTGTTAAACCGTGTGCACACTGCCAACGGTGCCGGTTTATTTGACCTGTCTTTTACTTTACCAGATGGACACCAATCTCTGTTCCAAACCCTGTTGCGAACAACCTGAACTCTGACATTCGCAAGTTCCAAACTGCAAACTTTATGAATATCAAACCCTCATATCCTGCAGTAGTCTTTTTCTGTGTTAGTGCGTTAAATTCTGCCAATGGCCAATAAAGCTGACTCATGACTGCTGGTTAACAATAACTGTAGGCAGCAGTACAGTACATATTAGTATGTATATTATAATTTTATCATGATGCGTTTATATGCAGCATTGTAAATTGAGTCTGGAAACTGGAATATATACGCTATAATAAAGATAAATACAATCAAAGCCAATGTTTTCAGGGATGTATTAACCAGCTGGTTGATAAATCGGGCCCAGATAATCAAAATTATAATGGAATAAATGATAGTAGGTAGTATACTGGATTTCAGATAGGATCATGCGCTGCAGCCCTATAGCTGACTCATCTGGTGAACCCACCTTTTCATCAATTCAGTTTCAAACACGTATTATTTGCAAGCACACGTACAGATTACACAACTCTAACCCTTGCAGTGTTGAGGGTGCTAATTCATTGTTAATGTCAGGGTTAAAATGTTTTTCTTGGTCGTCTCTGGACGGCAGGAACACTTCATGGATCTCAATGCACGGGACAAAGAGACTTTGTTGCTACGGTCCCCATCGTCTGTAGGAAGAGCGGCCGCCTGATCGATGAGCTGCTTCAAACGGAGCAATGAAACAATTACTCGGCTCTTCCATCTCTGTCAGGAGTTTGTTCAAAGAGTTCAATGTTCAGACAGAGAAGGGCCCATAACGCAAAGCAGTGATCATCTGAATAACACCAGTGTGCATCCATGTGTGTGCATTTCTATCCTCTCTGTGCGTTCAACTTGATTTGGGGGGGGGGGAAAGGAATTTTTAGTTTAGAGAATTGATTGCTGGCCATGAAAGAAAACGAGCTATTCAAGAACTCTGGTGACACGGGATTAGTTAAATTTAAGTGCCAATGTCGTGTGAGAAAGTCTGCCGGTCCAAATGTTCCCCACAGCGGACCAGTGAAGGGAGTTTGGCTTCCTGTAATGGTGTCCATGTCTGCTGGACGCGGACAGTGGACGGACAGCTGAGAGTTTGAGGCCATCGCGGAAGAAGAGGAGAAGATAAAACCACGTACTCCTACTAGAGAGATGTTAGTCTCTTCTCCTCCTGATTCATAAGTGGAAATATTCAGCAATCTAAAATTAGAAAATTGTCGGTTTCATTACGTCTTGATTTTCTAGATGCAGACCAGACAGAAATATTTTGTATTCTTCACATCTTTTTAATTCATCTAAAAACATGATTTATACAAAGCCTTAAATATTTGCACAGTGTAGGGATTTTAAAATCAGTGAAAACACATTGTGTTGGATGTTTCTGCACCAGAAGATGGGTGAAGCCTCTTAAAACTGCACTGAGCTGATCAGACTCGTAGTAAAGTGGCCTCAATGACCATGTCTACAGTGGATTGGCTTGTTATTTTATTCAAACAATGTCACTGTGAGCCCATATTTTTTCCACGATCCTGCATAATTAATTAGAAGGCAGTTTTGCTGTTGCCGGGGTGGTGTTTAGTGTTAATTATGAATTACTGTCAGGCGCAGCATCGTTAATACAAAACGAATGAAAAAACGGAGGTGATTAGTGAATATGAGGGAAAGGAAAGGGGAGGCTGTGTGGGAGAAAGAGACAAACAGAGAGGAGGTTTGACCTTAACCCACCCAAGGACCGCAAGTGCAGAACATGTGTTGTTGTTGACCCAAATTAGCAAAAAGCTGGCGATCAGTCTAAATCATTTTTTCAGTCCACATTGAAAAAAACTCAGCCGAGGCCATTTAGAATAAAGCATTTGGATTTACTCATATCTAATGGGATGAATGGTGAGCATTACTTTCTGATGACGGCACTGCTAATTGGTGCCATCATTTCAGATTACAAATGAATACTGACAACAATACTGCCAACTTGAACATTTTTCAGTTGGAAAGTTATTTTTACCATGTTTGAAAATCGCAAACAACCTAGAAAAAGTCCTCTTTTAGCATTCTGCCTAAAATTCTAAATAAAAAAGGCTTATGTTTATAGTGTGATGACGGATAAACAGGATAATGAGGTCCTAACTGAGAAGGATTGTCTGGCTTTACATAATTTACCAATGGTACAAGTTTATTATCTGCATGAAAATATTCTAACCAACCTGTGTAATTATGGAAACTCACTGAGGCAGTAATAAGCCAATGAACGGCACATTTTTGGCACAAGTTACAGAAGCAAATGTTTCGATTCATTTTTTGACCCAATATTTTTTTACATTTTTTTTCACCAAGGCATTTTTGGACGTAACATATTTTAACATTTTTTTTTATCTACTTTTTTTTTCTTTTAATTTTTGTTTCAACCTAACCAATTTTTAATTTTTTCTATGACTTTTTTTTCAATCTGAGACCTAATATAATATTTTATGAACAAAAAATAAAACTGTGTGGCTGGATAAAAACACCAGAATAGTAAAAGGGAAAAGTCACTGACTGCGAAGCAGAAGTGTGCAGCTGAGTCACTTCAGCTTGAGAGCAAAGAGATCAGAGCTGGTGCTGAAAAGATTAATTAGTAGCAGAACTTCACATCAGAACGTAACTTACGTATAAGCTTCGTTAAGCTTTAATTGGAAAGCACCTCACTCCCCATCTCATAAGTAACCGAGACGAACACACACTTTCATTGAGCCAGCCACCTCTGCAGAAATCTCTCCCTCCGAATGGGTGTGTAAAGATGCCGGAATGAAAGTTGGGAACTTCAAACTTCAACATAATAGCTTGGCTGCTGTAATGAATTGTAGAGCAATCTAATAGTCAGTAAGTGCATACATCGGATTCCTGAAATAGCTGCTAAGTGGTGCAATTTATTCTGTCCTGTCACATTCAATTCACCACTTTTCACGTTTTGCTGTTCTATTCATTCTCTCTGTGTTGGTAATTGCCTCTTTACTGACAGTGCAAATGTGTAAGTTAAAGACAGAAGAGACACCTGTACTCACAAAGAGTCGTTTTTCAGTAAAATATTACATTTCAGTCATTGTACATCCGGCTTTTTAAAGTCGATGTCTGTTTTCTCCAAAAGGGAATCTGACAAATGTTTGACGGCAAATATTCAGCTCGTCATCCTTCACCGTGGAGGATGGAAAAATGTAGGAAACACTCAAAGGTAAAGAGGCGCCTCAGAACACAAGACACATTGAAGTCCCAGGTTGACTTTAAAGGACGTCTGCCATGCAAAGTGACGGAATTACATCGAAGCGTCGTGGTGGTGCAAGATGGCCTCAATTCAAAACGCATGAACTCAAACTTAATTCAACCCTTTACTATTTATTTTTATGAACTGAACCAGAACCAGAACCTGGCAACATGGCTGCAGGAGTGAAAAGAATTTAGTTTGGATTTTAGGCCTCAGTAACGCTTTGTTACGTAGAGCTATTGGACAAATGCTACTCACGTAATGGAAGTTCGGCTTTAAGGCTATGAAATGGTTTCATGCAGTCCTGTTGTACAATAGCCATATAAATTGAAATGCACTCATATGTGGTGTATTGAATAAAAGCATTCCCCCCATTGAAATGTTCTTCATGTAGATTTCAGAGTTAATTGTAAAAGTAGACACCTAAAAATGAAAAAAGTTATTAACTCTACTTCGTAATTGAATGAATAATAAATAATACACATTCTGAAGGATGCATATTTCAAATGCTGTGAAAGATTAACTTAAGGTAATGAGTCTTATCAAATATCTGAACAACACAAGGTTCCACTTTTGCTGTTAATGCCATCCTCAAGGTTGGCTAAATGTTAAGATATGGAAATTATATTAAGAGACAGAAACTTGGAACAAAAACCCTGATTAACAATCTTTGCAAATAAATGCAAATTCCTCCCCTCTGGAAGAAGACCAACCACCGCGCCTCGGCCACTGCCCCCCACCAAACAGCAAACAGGCCAAGGGAAGAGCATGGGGAACCTGCAGGGCTCCTCCTCAGACACAACGTCACTCTCAGAACATAATGCAGGAAAACGATAACAAGCTTGACCGCGGAATTGAGCAGTGGAACAATGACGGGGATTCGGACTTTCACGTCGGTTGACAGAGCATCTAAACTCAAGCGTGTGTGTGTTGGCTCGTTGGCAAAAATGAGGCGAAGTCACGTCATGAATGCAGCCACAGAGGCATCGATGCACTTGGGAAGGATTCAGAGAAATGTGCATAATTGATTTACCCGACGACTATGGCTTTACAACGTAGACGTGACTGATTCCGCGCGACCTCAAACTCTGTTGTCTATCGCTGTGAGGACGGATGAGCCTCTAGGGTTGAGGGACTAGAATTTGGGGGAAGTGGTGTAGACCGCAGATAGCCTGGCAAAGACCTCCTTATGCACGCAAGATGTGATTGTTTAACCAGTTTGCAATCTCATTTGGAAGCACTCAGAAGCTAGTTTATAATAATGGTAGGGAAACACTGCACTCTATACTATGTGGGTTGAAATGAATACATAATAATATTATATTAATATTATTACGGATTTGGAAACATGTTATGGTTTGATTATTTACAAAATATACAATTAATATGCTAATATGCTCAAAGCCATCAGCAGTGAGACAATGTGCTTTATTAAAATTTGTCAGAAAAGAAATTAAACTTTGTTTTTTTGAACAGTTGGTGAGTCTCTGGTCTGACACGAGACTCATCAACAGAATAAAACGAATAGCTAACCACTTGGTCACAGTTTAGTAATCCTGCTTTACATGCAGAAAAAAAGGGCACAAAACAACAGAAAGTGTGTCCCGACACGTGGTATACTCTTATTTTTGTGACGTGTTTCCTGCATTTAGTAAAACCATGTGTGTACTCCCTAAGTATGATGGAAAAGTGATGAATGATGCATTGGACATGAGACACGTTTACACACGAGTTTCATCTGCAGTGACCCAATTCTAAAAGGTGGGAAGGTGGGCTTGGTGGGAAGCTAGAAGGCCATTCGCCTGTGTGAGAGTGTGTGTGTGTGTGTGTGTGTGTGTGTGTTGAGCACAGGGTGCGGGAGGTAGTGGTCCAACACCACAAGCAGCATTCAAAACATCTGTCCAAGGATAAACCTCTGTCACCTCCTGCTGTGCAGTTAATAAAGTCAAACTGTGACCAAATTAGATTTACCTCCCCTTTCCTTTGCGGAACGGCCTGATTCAAAGCCGCCTCGCCGTGCTACAGAGTCCCACGGAAATGAAGATAATGTTCCACATGATAGTTGGAAGAAGAAAAGACTTCACTGAGGAGCAGAAACGGCTAAATGAGACGGACAAAGCAAAGGGACAAAGGGAAGGGACAAAGGAGGATCTAATCGGCAGCAATCTTTGGAATTGCCGCGTGTGGTTGGGCAGCTTTCAAAGGATCATACAATGCAAGTCTTTGTTTACCACTACATCACTGAAGGAAAGGTAAAAACGTGAAGAGATAGCGAGGGAGTAGTAATAAGAAAAATGAGAGTAAAGGAGGGGAAAAATGGGAGGGCAACATTGAGGGTTCAGAAAAAAAAGGACAGCGAAGGAGTGAGACGCGGCGGAGCGAGGCGGGTCTTTATTTACACGGCAGGATTTATAGCGCCCTGCGTACGCTGTGTGGCACGGGGGGGGGCGTCGCCTCCCAGCCACGCGGGAAGCAACATCATTTCAAGCTCGAGTGCCCGCTGCGCCGCCAAGTGTCCTGCCAAAAAAAAAAAAAAAAACTCACGGCCGCGGAATACCAACAAAATCCACTGACCTTTTCCCCGACAACTGCTGTGTTCATCTGAGTCACAGCACAGGGAGGCCTCTCTCTCTCTCGTTACACAGGAGCCTCTGTGTCCCCCCGCTGACTCTAAGCGCTCAAGGCCGACATGACTCCTCCATCACAGCCGAGCACGTTGCCGGCGGAAAGGGCACTTCCCATGATATGCCACCGACCTCTGAGGAAGAAAATTGGGTTTTTTTAAGAGCATTCTCCTTGAAAGGATGCACATGTCGAAGAGACGAATTGGGAGATGAAAAAAAAGAGGCTGCACGGCTTCAGTTGTGTGGTTTCCATTAAGGTTTCAAAACTGTGACACTTAACCTGTATTTAAGATGTAGACAGTAGTACAAGGGGGACAGTAGTAATGTCCCCCATCGGGTTACCTACAGTGCTTTTTCAAAACAAACTTCGTGCTGTATTGAAGAGGACTTCAAGGCTAGCGGTAGAGTTACCGTAGAGCGAAGAGTTCCTGTTTTCACCACTACAATTGTGATAGTGCCCCAATGAATTGTGGTTCTTTTCTATTCAGTGTGTTACAGTCAGCCATCTAGTTAGCCAGCATGCACAACACCTGGGCCATTAATGTTATACCTGCTTTCACACAAAAAAGGCCACGGTAAAAATGTCATATGAACTGAACCGACCACATGGACAGCAGCCTCCACTAATGCCGTTAGTTGCTGTTAGAGAGGTGTATGAACGTGATTTGGCAAAGCTCAAGCTTGATGGATGCACATATTTGTACGTGGCTCCATAATCATAGTCAATAACATTTCATTCAACATGTTGCCCTGCTTACTTCCCTTTATCCTCCAGCCTCATCTTTCTTTTATCCGAACTGCAAACTGCAAAGAAAGTGCTTCAATATCATGCAACCTCCGGCACACAAGATGCTTTTAAATTATAATAGTTCTTTCTTCTTTCAAATTGCATTCAAAATGTCTGCTGAAAGACGGATTTCTATGTAAACCATAGTTGATGTAAAACCTGACGTAAAACCTGAAATGTTCACGGTTAAATAGCCTCTAAGGCGGGGGTGCCCACACTTTTCACGCTAGCCAAGTCATGGCAATATACCCCCCTCCCCTCCGAGAACCGGCCGGCTGACGTGACTGAATCTTTTAAAAGGTCTTTTTAAAAGATTCAGTCTTTCATCACCAGCATAGCTGGATGGATCAAGACTTCGGCTAACATCAGCTGGAACATCTTAGAAATACATTAATACAGCACTCGCAGGGCTGTTTCTGCTGTCAAAGGAAGTTCATTAGTAATGCAATGCTATCAACACAGCCAGCTATCTCCTGTGATTCAGTGACATGAACAGAGACACTGCTATCAGCTTTCATGCTAGGTGCAAAGTGTTCCTGTTAATCTGTCAGTTCAAATAGTATACATCAATTTGGAACAACTCGCGATATGGTGAAATTTAACAAAATGTTAATCTTATCTTTCTGACAAAGCAATGAAAATGTCGAATTGTTACTTCAACTAATGCTGTGTCAAAAAATACTACAAAAGAAAATACTACATGACACTCTTGGCTACATAACACACACACACACACACACACACACAGAGACACACACACAGAGCCTTCTGGATGGACATGAAGCCCATTTAGGAGCCAAGTAGTCCCAGGCTGCTCCTCCCCCCCCCCCCGTGTCCAGATCAATATCTACAAATAATTAGGCAACAACAAAACACTTTCAGAGTTTTGATGATTCGTCAAATTGGAACAAAATTCATTACTGACCGTTTTTCTTGGTTTCTAAAATATATCCGCTGTGTTTAACTCATTGCTAAAGCTCTGGCTTTTACATGACATCTCATTTAGGGGATGCTTTTATCCAAAGCGACTTACAATAAGTTTGGTATGCATAAATAATCCGTTTTTTATGTTTCCGATACGATATGATCGGACACATCCATTAACTGATCCATTGTATTGACATTTCTGACAGTGTAGAGTTGCAGTATCAATTTGTAATGGCATTGGATTTACTTTGCCACTACGGCCCAATCAAAATCAACGCGCTAAAACCTCCAGACAGAAAATAACGCGCAAACATCCTGAAGGACGGCCACAGAGAGACAGCCCTGGAGACGCGTGCGGGGTTTGCACAATAACGGCCTCCCAGAGCTCTAACATAATATCAGCACCTGTCTGACCGCAGGACCAGTTTGACCGCCGCCCAATAAAACGCCAACGCCTCTTTATAAGCATCCTCACTCAGCATCCACACCGCCGGCACCAAGGGCATCCGTCCCCGCACAGTGGTTCAAAGTTGTCTGAAAGTTATGCTCAGAGAGAGTGGGAGGGAGAGGGGGGTGGGGGGGGGGAGAATGCGGAGATTGGGGAAAGGAGAAGTTAAAAGGCCGTGATGAGAGCATTAAACGCCTCACCACCAACCCGGCTGCATCCACCCGGGCGTGCACACACTCTGCAGCCGGGTGCAGAGACCCTGGGGACCCCCTGGTTCAAGGGTTGCCGGTTCAAGCGGTAAGCCAGAGGGGATCTGGGTGCACGGTGGGGGGGGGGGGGGGGGGGGGGAGAAGTCACCGAGATGAATGCTAACACCCACGGGTGAGCGGGCGAAGCTCTAACTAAACACTCCACGTTGTCCTTTAAAACGGATGATTATTCCGCCCGCCGCTCCTCGCTGACGTCGGAGACGGCCCATCTAATAGAGACAAACAATCGTTGCTTGCTCAATTTTGGACCCATAATTCATGCAAATGCGCCGGGGGAACGTCCCTTTGTCCAATTCTTTCCATCCAATCCAGCTTTTGCTCTCTTGTAGTTCCCCCGAAAATTGACATTGCGCTTGACTTTGCTTGCTTTACCCCGCCCTCTCCATTGTGTTTTCGTGAATTACATCTTGTTAAATAATTTATTTTATTTATTTTTTTGTTTGCTGGCTGACTTGTTCATTTGTACAGGAGTACAAGGGGGGGTAGGCGCAGAATTGATAAGCAGCTCTGAGTGGAATTCTTGATAGAAATTAGACAGAAATAGGGGCTCTGCTGATGGAGAAAGTGGTAGATTAAGTGGTTGTGGGTGGGGGTGTGGGAACGAGGTTTGGTGTGTGGTACTACGTGAGCGGAGACAGCGGATTGCAAAAAATAAATCCACACTCAGTTTCTTGTCGACTGCAAGGAAAGTTGCATGCTCCAAAAAACTCCAAATCCTAATGCACAATAGAGTTTTTTTAGACGTGCAAAACCCAGAATTTAAATACAAGTGAACACCAGAATGCTGAATGTGACAAGGGAATAATTCAGTCTGCTCAGGGCATGTTGAAACTCTTTGAAAGTTTCTAATAAAAGGAACACAGCGGTCCGGTTCCCTCCCTCAGCCGCCACTTTCCAAGAACCTGTTCACGCATACTCAAGTGAAATGGCCACAGCGTGGGAGGCCAGGGAAGGAGCAGGTAGAAAATGAAAGTAAACGGGCATGGAAGGAGTCTAGATGGTAGGAAAAAAAAGTGAGAATGAGAAGAGAAGAATGAAAAATGCTAAGTAAAAAAGGGGAAAAGAAGTGTACAGAAAGAAACCAAAGAAGGAGGCCGAGGAAAAGATGTCCGAGTGGGTTTGAAAAAGGTGGTGAATGAAAAGAAAAGGGATCTCAGAACGTGAGAGAAGTGAAAAAACAAGACTGAGTGAAGGGGGGGGGGGATAGAAGAGAGCTGGTGGGGAAAAAAAGGTCACAGATGAAAAGAAATGCGAGAATGTTTGCCTTAAACGAGGAGCACCAGGCAGGAAATAAGCTGTAAAGTATTCCTTTAGACAGCAAATACCCAAAGTACAAGATTATTTCTTCCTATATGCTGCGGAGAAGAAACTCAAAGATAGAGCTTTTCACACCCAATAAAGGGAGCAGATACTTTTGCCACTACCAGCCTAAACTTAAATACATGGTCATAACATTGCTTGTGCCAATTCCCTGGAGGTGCGGCAAGATTCTCCCAAACTAATTACCAAATATTTGTTCTAAAAAGAACAAAACCTCCACTTATTTGAACAATTATGTCCTTAATGAGGGGAACACAGCCATGTGCAGCGCTTTGAAAGGGCAGCAATGCACGAGAGGCGACTGAAATGACCGTTCTGTTATGTGTGCTTTACGGATGTGTACCTTGGTTCACTATGAATCCAGACTAGCTGTTACTCGCTTAGTCACTTACTGAAAATACTACCCTACGTAGATTTTTATTTAAAAAATAAATCAATAACCAACCATAGGTATCTTGTAAATATTGTGAAATGTGATGTCCTGCCCTGACTGACCAGGTGTTTCGTTAAGGGCAGGAACGAGCTCTCCATCTTATGTCCTAATTGGTCCGAGGTGGGGGGAAAACCTCCCCAGGTCTCTGCCCTTTTCCTTCCAAATGTTATGCTTCAATTTCTCCCGACTGGTGGGAACTCTTGGTGAGCACGAGGGTTTTGTTGCACGGTAGTTTTCAACTACCGTGAAACTTTTAGAAACCACAGTGTGCAGTGGTAATCGACGAGAGGCGCCACAATGAATGCATTAGCAAGGACTCGGTACAACGGCTCCCTCTGCCTAACCTCCTCCCAGCGGCGATGTAGTGATTTGTATCCCTTCAAAAGGCAGCAGTGTAAGCCGGTGGATTTGTCGGGGTCCCAGCAGGTCCTTTGCTGCTGGTCTGATAGGATTCCAGCGTACCGGCGGTCCTGCAGGACAGCCCGCCATTCCCGAGCAGCCAGGTGCAATAATCTACTTTCGATTGTGATGAAGCATATAAAAGCCCCCATACAATGTGCCACCGAGGCAAAGCCTCCCTGACTTCCATTTCCATTCCCAAACTGAAAATGACACAATCTCTGTGGATGTCTGCAAGAACTCACCATAATGAAACGCAGAAGCAACTGGATGCCGCAGCATTCTTTGCCTTGCAGTTCCAGGGACGGGCCCTGAGTGAAGTCGGGACCTGCTGAATCTCAAATACAGTACATTTTTGTAATGACTATCTGCTACAGCCAAGTGAGCATGAAGGGAATAGACTAGGATACAAACTTCACAACACTCAGCTCACTCAGCTGCAATGTAAAATAGCAGCTGTCAAAAGTTGCTCATTTAATTTGATATGTTTAACATTTTAACATTGACATGACTGAATCTTTTAAAAGGCGTGCATTTAATGTTTTGCATTTGAGTCTTTCATTTTAAATGAACCGGTAAAGCAACACAGCCAGTTGTGTGTGGCAATCACAATTTGCTGACACACTATTCAAAAGAATGTATTACGTGTAATATTGACTGACACACAGTTAGTCTCAACGACTTAAAAAGGACCACATAACAATTAGAATGTCTCTGCCAACATAGATCAAGATTAATGTTGTAGTAATAAATTATAGAAAATGCTACTGGCTGTTTGCGAACGCCTTCCATCCCTCTTTTGACTCAGAGTGAGCCATTTGTCAAAAACCAATATGCTGAAGATTACTGAATGAGCATGCTGCTGATTTCAGGCAGAAAAACAACAGCACATATTTGTGTGCAATAGATTTCTGGGAGATTGCATTGTCACCAACGGTATTGGATTCAAATACGCTTAGAACTATTAACATTAATATCCATCAGGTACTAAACATATGGTCCTCAGCATGGTACAGACCTGTGGGGATTCAATTATTCATTATGCCCGTTGGCAGATTGGACGAGAAACACTTGGCTACGAAGGAAAAGAAGAAACCAAAAATAGCGTAAAAGAATAACCTTTGCTTAGAACTTGCATACCTTCCAGCCATGACAAATGTGGAGTTTTTATAAACTTCACAGTGGGCTGAACTCAAACCACATGTAGTCATATTTTTATTCTCCATTTCCGACGTAACCTCTACATCTACCGAACGCCCTGAAACAGTCAGGCGGCATAAGCATGAAGTGTAATGAAACAAGAAGTCAAGACAAGTCGCAATGTATCATCTTCATGCCTGGAGGCGACGAAGAGAGCGAAACGAATGCAAAAAATATATAAGTAAGAATGATGCCAAGAGTTCTTAGACTGTGTTTAGTTTGAGCGCAGAAATACGCTTCATTCTTTGACACCAAGTCTTAGAAACCAACATGTAGAGGTAAAGCACGGTTCAAGCCTGAGTTTAGGTCAAATAGAGTACGAAATTATTGTTGTTTTGACGGCAAATGCCGACTGCTGCATTTCTCTCCAGCTATAATTTAGTGAAATGAAAATGAAAATCTTTTATGAATTAGATTAAAAAGTGCTGGCTCGACCATGCAAAATAAAGGACACTACAACAGCTGGACTACAGATTTATCATGATATCATGGTTTTAAAATGGGATTTGGTCCAACTAGCAGGGATAGTGTGCTGCAGGGTCTCGGGCTGTGAATCAGTGAATCACGATGGACGCCCTTTGCCGATGCTTTTTTGCAAACTCATGAGCTCCCCTCCAACGTCAGATATTTTTTTTCCTTACCTTTTGTGGAATGTGACGGCATTTGAAAGCAATAACCGTGTATTCTTCTACTGTAACCCACTTTAAAAACAACCAAAGATTCCACTATAGTCTGCAGTGTGAAAGCAATGCACCGTGTCATCATTCAAGCAAAGATTGCTGAAATAACAGGAACAACCACACTATCTCCTGGCGCCTCCTAATCCCCCGGTGGATGTGAACAACAAATAACACAACTCCAGATGCTGAAAATATCGATCCGTGTCCCGTTAAGAGGTCAGCTAATATGAACGAGCATTTTCTCTGCACTTTAACAACTGTATGTGTCTGCAACAAACGGATGGGAAGCATTAAGCTCTCTGTCCCACTCCAAAGGCACAACCAAAATCTCTTGAATTAGATAAGAACATGACCACTATTTTTTTTTTTACATCTAACTGAGAACTAGACAATAAGACTGATATCAAATATCTTCACTTTGTTCACACACTTGATAGAACAGAGAGAGATTTTAAAGTCAAGAGCTTTAAGAACAAGGTTTATTTTCAAAGTGGCAATCTAAGGTCGAGAAGACCGGAAAGTGCCTTTTAAACCTTTTAGAGTCCATCCCCGGTTGTACTGTGCACGTATTTAAAAATATATCGTCTCGGTCCAGTAAATCTAAACCTTTATTTCTTAAAAAAAAAAAAAAAACGTTTTGTATTTCACTGAATCTCTAGAAAAGTAAGTCTACAACGTTTTTTTTTCTTTCTTTTGTTTCCTCACCCCCCCCCCCGACTTCAAAACCGAAAACAAAAGAAATGCAGTAAAAAAAACCTCCAGTTGCTGCGGGTTATTCACAACCTTCCTCTCTCTGCCTCTCTGAAGAGAGATAAATCTATAAGGCCCGCAGCTGCTCAGGCGGAGGCCGGGCCGCTGTCACGACTGTGAGCATCAATCGTAAAGTTCAGCGGGAAATGAGCTCAGGGCGCCAAAGCCCACGAAGCACTCTCATTGATCAGCGGATATCGGTGGCGAGAGCTGGTCAGATGTACACAACTGTTAGCGTGGCCACAGTCATGATCACTGAACAGGAGGATGGAGAGTCGATATGTGCACTAGTGCACAAATCATTTTTATAGATAAGATGCTGATGATTTCCAAGCTGGACCTAAAAAAAGAGTGGGTTTCTGCAAGAGGCTTGTGTGACGACGATTTAAAGCATTTAAAGCATAAAGACGGGACTCATTGCAGAGCAACTGTTTTAGGATGGGTTAATGTTTAGTTATCCACGTTTAGTGGACCTGTCATAGCACTTAGGTGTCAATTATCCTTTCTATAATTGTGAAATTATCCTAAATCTTTGATGACTCATCCTGCATTAAAGGCTCCTTTCTTATTAAAAAAAAAGACTGTTGTTGGGTGTAGCGTCTTGTGCAAGGTGTCCTTCTTCAGAGATGTGCTTTTGCATGCCAAATTGCTAAAAAGAACAGTGAGTGTGGTTGAGATCCAACATCTACTTTCTCATCTTCCACCTCCAGATCATACAAAGCAGGTAAGGGAGGTGTGGGCAGATGACAAATAATCAAGAGTCCAATTCTGTTTATGCCGTTTCACTTGGAATAAAACAGAATTGGATTAGGCCATGTAAGGGATAAAAGGTACTAACCGCCCACTGCCAGAATGGCTGCTGGCAGACACGTTTCAGAACTAAAGTGCCAACACATAAGCCCCACTACAAGCACTGAGTGCAGCATGTAAGAGATGCTCTACAAGCCATTTCAAGTTTGAACTTAGGATGCACCATCTTCTTCAGGATTAATGTCAAAACAAAACAAAAAAACGTAAGGAACGCTTGTGTTGTCTCAGGAATCAAATCAAGAATCAAGTTTCCTAACAGAATGTGGCATTGAGATGTCGTAGTGGAAGAGGGGACTAACTCCAGGATTAAGATAGGTAGCCGCTGGAATGACAACTGCTGTCGTAAAATAAATAGCCAAGATTCAATAAACAATGTGAAATGAGTGTAATCAGTAGAATGTTTGGATTTATTCTAACCAAACCGGTGAGAAGCCGCAGGGGTGTGGTGACTGAGCTCAAGTGTAGCTGAGGCTTGGAGACAAACGACCACGCGGGTTGGTGAATACACACTGTGGCACGGAGTTCTCAGTGTTGGAAAATAAAACGTCCCGGGAGAAACCCGCTCGCCACACCACGGAGTCATTAATTCTGCATCATGACGTGCCGGCTGCGGCCGGGCAGAGTGTATCCGGTGGCATCGTTATATATCGGGAGTGGGATCACAACAGCAACAAACAACCGGAGGGTTGCGGTGTGGGATGGCGGGCCGGACTCAGAAATCAAGAAAAAGAAACGCCAACAAAGACACACGATTGCAACTAGTCGTGATCTTACGGGGGGATGTGGAGGTATCCACGGAGCCGCAGATGCTTTACGAATTTATTTTTATTTTTATCTGCATTCTTCCTGAGAGGTGAGCTGCAATATTTCCCCCGAGAAAAAAAAAAAACAGAACAAAAAACCCGCTGCTTCTACAAGCGTATCTCACTAGGCCCAAAGCATTCCCCAAGAGATCAAACCAAAAATACAAGCCTCCACAGAGGATTAAAGCAGATCCACCTACGACAGGCATGTGAGCCAGAGAAATATGAACACAGCAAAATAAATAAATGACAGCCCAAATAGATTGAGAGTTTCATTTTTGCAGGGATTACTGAGCTCATCCAGAAGCGGTTCATTGCGTATTTGTATATAATAACTCAAGTTAGATAAAGGTGCCAAACGGAGCCTTATTGTTTGAAGTATCCGCTGAGGGGTGGGACAAAGCTTCGGTATTTAACACTCTGGGAATGAGCACAATGAACCCTTTATTTTGGAAACCGGTAATTAAGGAAACTGCAAGTGCTTGACTTTGGTTCAGGTCACAGGAGAAACAATGTTTTGCTCATTTATGTTATCAGGAGCCAGAGGGAATCGTCTTTAATTTGCAGTGAGAAAGAAGCATTTTCAGAAAAATAATGTAATAAGCTTATGTAGGTCCCAGCAGTAAGTATTTTAGAAACCACAACACTGCAACATCAGAAAAAACAGGTAACCAATGCAAGACTAGGGCTCGGTGGTATACTGTTTGGAGGGTTTCTGGTTTTGGAAAATCCGACAAAAGTTAGAAAACAATTTATTGCAAAGATGGTTGAGACGCTGGTATTTTCTCTGGTGGCAACACTAGCAGCCACAACAAGCTAACTAGCTAACACGCTAGCAAGCTAACTTGCCGGCCAGTTCCGAGCGAGTTGGCCCTCACTCCCAAAACCAATACCATCATATACCAAGACAGTCAATATCTTTCTAAATACCGTGATATACATTTTTGGCCATACCTCACAGCCCCAAGGAGGACTTTCAAGTTCCAGGGGTGGACAGATGGGTGTGGAACATATTTCATTTATAGCCTCTACCAGTGTGAAATTTGCCTCAGAAAGAGAGCGAGAAAGAAATCCACGGTACATGGAGCTCATCTGACCACACCTAGTTATTTTGTTTAAAGTTAGACTCGGGTCATTTAAACTGCTCTATTCATGGAAACAAAATGAAGGGGAGTTGCATATTGAGCCATTTGTGGGAGCTGTCTTGGAGGAATATTGGATTATCTTTCATGTGACACATAGGCAGAGGATCTAGAAGGTAAATTGTGATTTACCTCTGAATGTCTGCAGCCCAGAGCTGTGGATATTAGTAAAAGCCGCTCAGATTTCAGTCTCTCGTGCACGTTTTGTGCCGTCCATTAAAAAAGCAGCAGCAGCGACTGAAACCTATTACTTGTCAGAATGCTGCAAAATAGACCACGGTAGACACATTGTTACACAAAACTCTAGTCTTTCAAACCACCAGTTGCCGGTTCATTGCCTCAGTCCCTTCCGGCAATAGAAGAGCACAAACAGATTCAATCAGCTCCTGGGAGTTGAGCAACAGTGTAGCAACGGTGAAAACACAGAGCATTTTGGGTTTCACGTTCTCTTTCCAAAAGTTATGTGCGAGCGGTTCTACCGGCTCCTTTGGGAATAATAGGATTTTATCGACAAAACAGCATCTAAACTGGGCTAGTCATGAACATAGCATCTGCGTTTATGGGCTTGAATTCACATTTTAAGAAAGGGTGGATGCTTTTTCTTGCAACATTAGGTTTTCTCAGCAGCTACGTCTCCTCTTGCACAGCAATAGTGACTATTATCCAAATGTCCCTGTACCAGTCTCTCTCCAGCCCAGGCGGAAGGGAAGTATTAAAAATAAGGTCCTGATCGTGTTTGGGTATTCATTCAAGTGTGATGGCATTTACATTTTAAATTACAAAATGTCAGAAGTTTTTTCTTTTGGGGAGGGAGGGGGGGGTCTGGTTTATTTTGGCTCTCTGTGGCAGAGGTCCCCAACCACTGGGCTGAAAAACCGGTACCGGTGCGTGGGGCCATTTGGTACCGGGCCGCACCACAAAAATGAATACTTTTTGGGGGGAATTTTTTTTTTGAAAATTGACCAGATTCTCTCCTAATTACGCGCCCTCGTCAAGCGTGTTTTTTTTTTTTTTTAAACATTTACAATTGCCCACAGCGGACAAAGAGCGTGCAACTTGCCCCCTCAACCCCTCCTCCGGCCCGTCTGTTGGTCGGTCCACAACAACAACTACTATACCCCCCAGTCAGCCGGTTATTTGGTTTATCCTCCAAGACCAGTCCGCGAAATGACCGGTTTTGAGTTTCAAAAACATCCTGTTTTAAACTAATGATTTCCAGAGCTTCCTGTTGAACGAGTTCTATCTGAACAATCACCTCACCACACAGTGTTGTGCGTCACCCCTTGCTTATCACAGACAACACCAATGTTCTTTGTTGCAGTCGAAGGAAGTGCCAAAGCTTCTGCTCAGGAGGAAGACGATGCACATTCATGATGATGTGATGAAAGGACAGTAGAACAAGTGAAAGCAGCGAGTGGCTGTGAACAAAGAAACGCCACTCCATCAATCCCAAAGATAACTTTTTTTTTTTCACGGTTTCTCTCTCTCACTTTATAATGATTGAAGAGCACAGATGCACCGAGGGAAAGCCGAGATTAAACAGTGCCAACAAAGACTGATAGACTGCGTAGAAATGCCGGCATTAGTCATTTCCGAGAGAACTCAGGAAAGTGACTAATTCAGAAGGAGGGTTTCTAATGAGAAAGAGGCTTTCACTCCTTGTTCGACATGAAAGCGCACAAGTTGTCATGAATATATTTTGCTTTGCAAAGGGAGTTAAAAAAATACTCTCTCAACTTACACTTCAAGAGGTGACAGCATAAACACACTTTCTGTAGTACATCACAGCACATGCAGAAACGTAGTTTCTAGAGAATAAATTTACTCTCTCAAAGTTACACAATGCAAAAAGTTTAAATGAAAACATTTTAAATGACAAGGGTCCACAAAGTCTTTACCACCTTTGTGTTTACGCAGAGCTCCAAATGGAAAAGCCAAAGATAAAGAAAATGACACTACTTAGCATTCAAAAGGCCGGCCGCAGATGATAACTCCCCCTTATCATTAGACCGAGATGTAATAGAGTTGAAGTGTATTAAATTATTCTGCCTTTTTTTCCTCTTTTCCCCCTGTGAAAATATTAGCATTTTCGATAAATTACTGAACACAGCCTTTATCTTACCTTTAAGAACTTATTATTTTACACACTGCCTCTGAGTTTGAGGACGGGAATAAGCAAGGATAATGGAATTCATATTTCATCCCGGGGGTTGTATAACAAGTTTATGACATAGGCTTTCCTTTCAGACGGCCATCGGGTGCTGTAGTGTTGGACATCTTTAATCGAAATTTACTGGAGTGTCCAATTATACGAGCGATTTTATTGATGCATTAGCGAAAAGATGAATGTCTTCATTCGGAGGAAGATGAGGGATGTTGAAGTGACCCGGTCTCAAGGGACCCTGTGTTGAAGTTAGTAAAAAGATGCTGGGAAGAAGGGCACTGCTTTTGATACTGAGAAGCAGTCTTGATCTTCCAGATGAATGATTCTCAGGGGAAAAATGTAATCAATCAGAGAGGCTTTTCATGTTTTTATACGTCAACACTGGGGCATGTTTGGAAAAGAAATGCAATTGCATGAATGAAGGGAACGTATGATGCCATTGAGGTTTTTGTCCATCGTGACCATACATACCTTTGACATATTCAAAGAGATACGTCGCTAGTGGTTTGTACGACTGATGTGGGAGAACTTGACACGAACAACTTGTTCAGGAGAGAGGATTTTCATGGGGAGCCATTTCTTCTTCATTTCAGTGACAGTAGGACCCCTCGGGTGAAACGGCCTCAACAGCACTCGTTATTTTTCCCTTCCCTTTGCTCCAGCAGGTCCATTATTTCCACTGCTGACGGTGTCAAATACAATTGAATTGTCTTTATGGATTTCTGATAGGGCTTCAATTTAGCAGCCCTGATGGGATTATTATGGCAAAATCTAAATTACTCATTTACAATTGTCCTAATCCGCAGGTCATATATGAGCCCACTATGAGGAGCAGGTCAAAATGGGAATTTTGGGAAGTATTTGAATGAAGTCCAGATTGGTTCCCAACCGGTGGTTCAAATATCTTGTCTCGTTATTGGTCAAATTATTATTAGTTTCATTTTTTTTTTAAATACAAAAATTTAAGATGACCTTAATTGCAATTTATGAAAAATAAAGGGCATTTTAAAAAGTCCTCTCAGGCTTTATTGTTGGTGGGTCATCATTGCATCGGAGTCCACGCCCCTAGGCCCTCACTCCCTCCACCTGGACACTGTTCTCATACACGATTCCCGGGGACGAGATATAATTACCCAACACTCGGCCGCTTGTATAAAACAGACCACCAAAAACCCCACAAAACCCAGAGCGCTTGCAGTAATGGCTTCGTAAACAGTCCGCTATTCTGGTAAGTAATGACCCGTGAAGGGACCCTTCTGCGAGCCAGTGGCTATATCCAGCCGATGGCTTTTGGCCCGCTCATGACATGTGCTCTGACACTGACAGAGTGGGACAGGTGGCAGAGGCTGCAACGGATGCCGAATCTAATGCCGCTCACTGTTTTTGCCGCCGAGGGCCGTCTAGCGCTTTGAGACGGAAAGTCTTAGCCGCCGAGGGTTCTTACAGGTCACCTTTGCAACGCCGCTGAGAAGAAATGGAGACCCAGAGCAACGGGGCCGATATTTGAAAGTAATTTGATAATTCATCTGTCCTGCAGGGACCTTAATTACTAGACGCGGCCGTGTAAAGTCGATGTACCGAAGCTACATCATTGCGGAGTGACTACATATGTTCTTCCAGATCATTTCAATGAGTCAATCCATCAGAGCAGTAGAATAGATAGAGCAGCCAGCAGTCACACTCATGGACCGTATAGTGTTGTCACACATCCGCTGTACGCCATGTCCAGGAACAACACTATAATTGTGAGTTGGGGTCTGGGTCGTCACCCTCTTAAAAGCACTAGTTAATATGCCTCGTATGCTGGTGACATACAACATAATAGTACATGATAGGAGGTGTGTTTTAAAATCGACAGACCAGCACACATCCAGGCAAATACCAGCTCGTCCCCCTCAGCCTCTCGCCTCCAGCTCCTCGCAACAGTGGTGTTACTTGATATACAACAAGCTTTCAATGCCATGGCGACAACGGAGGCACCGTGGGCTGGTGACCACGGGGTCATTCTATCAGCCCGTCTGTCTGTCTGTCTGCCTGCCTGTCTGTCTGTCCATTCTGTTTCGTGCCATTGCTGGACTCGAGTTGACTTTGTTATTGTCGGGGTTGTAAACCCTCAGCGTCACATCTTGCGTAGCCGAGACCCAAAGACTGACAGCATGAAGCGGCGCGCCTTGTGCAGATTAAAAGAAACAACAGTGAAAACATAAAACTTCGCTCCTGTTTAATGTACTATTACTCGGATGTTTGAATTAACTTTGCTTGTGGGTTGGTTTGTGGCTATAGTGTAAAAATCATGACATTTAAATGAAGTGATTGTTTGCTGCAGGATGTTGCACATCTTGACTGAACCTCATTTGGATAAATCAAACCATTAGGAACTCTTCTTCCACGTCAAAGGCAAGTTATTTTACTGTGATTTCTAACATCACTACATGTAACTATTATATAGTATGTGGACTGCCCATAAAATGGTTGGGGTACACAGAGTCATATTCCTTGAATAAAAGAAGACACTATGCTGAAACTGCAAACTAATACCAACTGTTTATAAAGCCTGTAATCCAATCCAAACACTTGACCGATGATTCCAGAATTCAATTTAAATCCCACAAACAACGTAAGAGCTGCGTATATGACGTTAGCACAAAACAGCCATCTTGTGTTAGCATCTCCTAGCCGTTAGCACCGCCATACCATATAGCTGGGCGTTACTCGTGTTACTTAAAAAACACACACAAAAACAGTTATTACAGCAGTTAGTTGTTACAATTATTAAAACATTAACCAACCTTGTGCCTCTTCAGGGGGTGGGGGGGTAACATTTCCTTCACTGTGTAAACCGTTATAATTCTTCTACTTTGTTTTCAACGTCTTCTCGCGCACATTTCTATTTCCTTTTTAACTCGCAGCGCCGCCTTCAGAATAAAAGCGTTTATTTTAGCCTTTATTTACTTTCTCTTTGTTTTTCACAAAACTTGATATATTTATGCCTTCTTTGCTGCACCAATATATATTTTTGTTTTGAGGGCACTCTGAACACTTTAAAATGTTTCCTTCCCTTAATTCAACCATACAGTTAATTAAAAGTAACGTTTTATTTTAAGAGAAAACAGGCTGTCTGGATATATTAAAATATTCCTTAACATGTTAACTGAGGCAATTGTAAAATGCCTACAACAATTTTCTGCTCATGAATGATTTATGAGGCTCCTAATTCAAGTTCAAGCCGATGTGTTTACCGAACGCTAATATGAATCATTTTGTTTGGAAGACACGTCTGCAAATGGGCCCACGTCTGCACTCAGCGAGTCGGTGGGAAGAAGCGGAGCAGGCGAGTCTCCCGACCGGGAGTTTGTGAGGAGGCGGTCAAGGATGATGGCAAGCAGAGGCCGCGTTCTACCTGCTTGGGAAGAATGCTCATTTTAATGGCGCTTCTGCACACATTAAACCGGGTTCACTCGGAGGATACAGTTCATCAGCGAGTCGGGGGGGGGGGAGGAAAGATGGAGGGCAGAGCAAGAGGAGGAAGGAAGCTGTCTGGCGTGGTCTCTCCTGCATTCAAACTAGACAAACATGTCCGCCCCTTGTGTGAATCCTGTGTCAGCCAGAGGACATGACGGGTCTTCTGGTAGAGATGGTACGCTGCTGTGAGGATGGATGCCATTTTATTTAGGATTTATGTATTGTTTCTCCAAAAAAAATGTAATAAAAAACAAAAAAAGCCAAATGCAATCAAATTGATCTTCTAGAGAGGGAGATGATCACAAAGCAAATACATATTTGATTTATAAGCAACATTGCGAAAACTGTGAGGAGATAAATCCAATCAAATCATTCTGGTGTGTTATTTTGTTTTTCGTTGTGATTCACCTCAGCAGTTTTTACAAATGATGATTCATATAGATTCTGAATTTTAATGCCGTGAGTGTCTCTTTTAAATTCTAAAATATAGTTTCAATCAAACCCCTCCCTAGCTACTGGAGCAGATCTACAGCTTTGTAGCGCAATAAATTATTATGTATTCAAATTTGGCTATTGGATTTTGTAAAACAAGCATATTTATCATTCCCAATGGGTGAGAGCAAAATAAAGCTATCGGAAAACAACCCTCCTTTGAACCTCAGAGACAGAGCTCTGCATATCTACACTTTGCCGCGTTGAATCTGAAATTATTTTTTCACGACTGTGACCCTGCATTATAATTTCTTTCCAGTACCGATGATGAAAAAAAAACACACAAAATCACACGGTCTGGCCAGACGGCGTCTTAAAGCATGTTTTTGTTGCTTGTTTCACCTCCAGGCAGAGGCCAAGCCGACAATCTACAAAGACAAATCCAACATAGTTTGTTCATCCAGAAACACTAAAGTATGCCAGACTCCAAACACCCACGAGAAACGTCTGTGGCCCTTTTAATTATTATGTTCAGTCAAGGTCAACACCAAAAACAGACCTGTTTTTCATCATACCCCTGAACTGAAAAACACAACTTCAGACACCAAAATGAGCATGAAATCAACATTCATGCTGAGGGGTTTGAAAGCTTTGACCTCTGAGCAGAAGAAACGTGTTTGCAATCAACATTCAAAGAAACATTTCCATCCAACTGGATTCATCTTCTGGTGTTTGGTCACCACCATGATATTTTTGCTTTATTAATCTTTATTAATCTTTTTTCAGCATGTTCACTCTAGATTGGGGTAGAAACACTCTAAATAAGAAGCTCCATGCTGGACAAACACATGTCCATGCAGACACCAAGCTGCTCGCGAGGTCTCTACACGACGGCTTTGACAATCGTCTCTTGACTCGGGGGGGGGGCGAGTCGATTCGCTCTCGCAATCTTCGCCTGCCGCCGTCTTATCGAGCGCAGCACCTTTGATAGGAAAAAAAAAAAAACCTCTGCAGCTCGGCCTTCTGGGAAGACGGACGGGCGGACAGCTCTGGGTGTTTAGACAGAGTGTTTTCTGTCACAGCAGAGGAGAGCCGGGTCCTTCGGTCCATCGGGGGGAGGCTGGGGGAGGAGGTGTCGGGCGCCGCTAATGGCGGATTTGCTCGTTGACTCTGCGGGGAAAGGGGGGGGGGGGGGGGGGGGTTGGCGGGTTACTGCCAAGTGGAAGCTCCACCTCGTCGGAAGGGGATCGTGTGGGGTCATTAGCCAAAATGATTGATTATTTATAGTGAGATCAGAGATGCCCTTGATGGGCAGCGCTGGGGTGGCAGTGTATAAATCACACAGCGCTTTCTTTGTTTCTTTAATCAGGGGCGCAGTGCTGAGCTGCATTGGGAAGTAGCTGGTGATGTGTGTTAAGTAGAGAGGATGGCCGAAATTCTCTCATCAGGAATAGAAATCGGTGGCAGCGTGCGCCTCCACAGAAATGGATAAAAAACAGGTGATTTAACAAAACGCGTAATTCCCTGATGCATTTTCCCTGTTTGACTCTCACAGGTAGGATTCCTTTTTTAATACAAGCAATACGTTTTACAGACGTTTGACAACACAGTTAATTAAACCTTCTTTTTTTATTTCATGTTTGATTGGACAGAAAAATATATCATCGTAGGTCATATCTATAACTATTACACCAATCTGCAAAGCTCACTCTTTTTCAAACTGCATTTACGGCCCTCCAGCACTTGTCTGCACGTGTCATCGTCATCTCACCGACAACCAGAGGAAAGCCGTGAGAACCCTGAGTGGACGGGGTGGGGGGGGGGGGGGGGGAGGGGGCACCGTGCTATATCTCAGGCTCTCTTTAAACAAGAGAGCCACCATTAAACAAGGTCGTAATTCTCATTTTATCCGGGTCCACGCCGAGCGGCGGAATCGTTACCTCCCGGAGAGCTCTGGAGGCCGGACCGCTGCGACCAGGCGGGAGGAGCCGGCGGGGCCGCCGAAGATTAATGCAGATGGCCAAAGGCCGGCGTTATTAGGGAGCAAAGACACCCCCCCCCCCCCCCCCACTCCCCAACAGCAGTATGTGCTTCATGTCAGGTTGGGTTATTTCAGGCCAAATGAATAAAACATGGGGTTCTAGAGCCAAAGTCAATGTCAAACAATGTCATTAAAACAAGGTGGACGGCACTGACTGTGTACAGCTCTGCACCCCACTGACACAATGGGATTCATCCGTCCATTCAATCCACGCACGCTGCAGTGAACCAGCTCCTCCCACGGTTCTGCTGGTAACGGAGCGTTCAGCTCAGTTTATGAACGGAAAATGACAACATTGTCAGAATGTGTTCAAACGTTGTCAGGCAAAATTTGATGAGGGATAAAAAAAGAGAGAAAAACATGTTCATCTTCCTAACACTAAATCCAATTATCCATCCAAGCTTATGAAACTTGATTGAAACTACTTATGCCAGGAAAATCTTTTCCATAAAAGCATGTACTTATCAAAATTATTCATTCGTTTTATTCATATTATTTAGAATTAGACCATTTACACTGACTTTTTGGGAGTTGCTTTGAATTATTGTCACGAATCCGAATCCGAGAGGATCCGAATGGCTTCTCCAACCTTTGATCCACCGCAAAACCCCCGTACACAAAACATTGATTTTTTTACCGCTGCAGCATCGAATGCCACGGAGCACCTGACAAATGCTCCCTGTGTTCTTCTTCTGGTGCGTCTTCATCCGAGCAAGTTACCGCGCATAATTACACTGTGACCTTTAACGGCAGTCTGACGGTCTCATTCTTGCAAGGACGCTACGGAGACGGTGCAAACAAGGGACACACACACACACACACACAGTGTGTCCCACACTAGTGTGCATGTTCATTAAACAACATGCATGTATTTACCCGTAGGTACCGGGCCTCACGCTCTGCAGCCCTCCTCTTTCTCCTGGCAGCATTTAGCTCTTTTTTTTTATTTTTTTTTTTACATCTAACCTGTCAAGTCCTTCCAAAATATGTTTTCTGTCTCCCGCTGGCTCTGTGCACACAGACGCTGCCTCCCAATTATCTGAAGAGAGAGGCAGACTGGGTGAACCTGAGGAACCTTTGACAGTGAAATGTTTCGCAAGGTGATTCCTTTTTTTCCTCCTTTCCTTACCTTTCGTCCTCATTCATCATTTCCCTGATCCTTCCTCGTGTGTCACATAACTCAACCCTTACCTGCTTTGGCTGCGCTTTTTTTCCGCTCTGTGTGTCTCTCAGAAAGAAAAAAAAAGAAGCAGAAGGATCACGAGGCTGTAAAGGTGAGTCCGACCGTGTGAGAAGAACGACTGGCTTCTAATTACCCTGTTTGCAGCATCTGTACCGCGCGTGCCTGTGTGTGTGTGTGTGTGTTTGTGTTCTGTGTGGATGTGAATGCGGTGCACTTGAGGTGTGCATGCTTGCGCGCGTGTGTGTTCATGTATTTCAAGTCCAGCCATCTGCCTTTCCTCCGCACTGTGCAGGCGAACAATGCCCCAGTGAAATGAACTCAGTAATTAAGCTGGAGCCGTCTTTTACTCTTTTTTTTTTGCCTCAACAACAAGCAGAATTTCATTGGCTGTGAATTCTTTGGAAATCATGGAAGAAAAAAAAAATGTAAATGCTCAAGTGAAGAAAATGAAACAATACATAATAACTATAATACGTATTGAATTATTTACACATATAAATACAGCCGGTGTGCAGGGATTATTTGTCGGATGTGTAGTATAATCAACGGAGCTCTATGTCTCCATCGAGGCTTTGCTAATAGCAGTGCGCATTTACAGAGTTTCAAATGATACCAGCAGGGCCATGCTATCTTTTTCAAAACAATTGGGAAAGGTGCCAGAGCACCAGCAGCAAAGGTGCACTTTTCTGGCTGGCTAATGACCATAAAGTGAATATTTATCTCGTCACCGTACGATCACTGAATCTGCAGAGAGAAACAAAAAAGGCTTCCTCTACATCATGGCTGAAAACTCACAGTGCAAATGATATAATGTGATTGTAAAATATGCGGTCTGAGGTTTTGTGGAAACTCTCATTTCTCCCTATTAATTGTAATTTGTTTTTCCCAGGAGGGGGGGGGGGGTCATATCGGTCATTGTAATGCCTTCTGTCGCCAATGGGAGGCCTGTGGCCACTGACGAATAAGAAAAGAGTCGTCTATTTACATTGCATCCATGGTAATTTAGTCTTAGTCCAGTCTTGGCTACACTGATAGTGACTTTTACTTGTACATATGCTGATTAAACTTACTACTTTTGGTCACAGGGAAACAGCTGATGGTCGCCAGATGCCCCGCTGCATGCCGTCTTTTGGTTCCTCACCAGGTAACGTTCAGCGGAGGGATGACGGTCCCTCGCTCCATCGGGCCGTGAGCATCACGGTCAGCCTCAGCCGCTTAAAACGACAAACAAAGCGCTCCGCGGCACAGAAATATTACTTTCCCCTTGTACTATTAACAAGTTCATCGATCCAAACATTTGCGAGCGCCGTGCCGTGGAGACCGAAACGTCACGCGCGACCAAACCCAAGCCTGGCGCATTCCAAACCAATCGATACCGGGGGGGGGGGGGGGGGGGGGGGGTCACCTGGGGGGGGGGGCGATAATGGATGAAAGTACCACAACTGTTTGCATTTTAATATGACTCAATCTATTATAAATACATTTGATTAAAGACAAATACTGCGCCCTCATTCGCCGTTTTAGGGGGTCGGGAGCGCCAAAAGTAACCAGGTATCACGAGTACGCAGCACCTGCCAGGAGCGTTGCACAAAGGAGAGGAGTGAAGACAGAACATGGCAGCCTCCCCACCTTTGCAGACAGCTGCTTACAAACGGGTGAGTAGTTTTCTGAAGGCCGTGTCGGCTCCGTAAAGAGTCTGTAAACACATTAGTGGTAGGTAGCCGCGCCCTAAAAACAAACGCTGCCACGCACACACACACACACACACACACACACACACACACACACACACTCACGGAGACCTAGTGGTGGCCTACATAAAGCCTCCCAAGAGGGACAGGAGGCTGACTAAAAGACTCTCTTACTCTTAAAGGCTTTAATGGATGACATGTTGCCTTTGAGGGATTCAAAGTGAACTAAAGTGGGATTAAGAAGTGTTGTAATGATACACAACCGAAGCCTTCATCACATGGGGGGGGGGGAAAGCGCAGCTTCGGCATCCGACACACGAGTGTGTGGAGACAGAGACAATTGGACCGAGTTGGAGCAGGTTGTGGTATTCCACGCGGAGATTTTAACATTAAAGACTGTTTTACTGCTCTGCCGACTCGTCCCCAACAAACAGAAATCCAAACAGAGACCCAACTTAACGGGCAGGTTCAGAAACACTTTTCCTTCTGGCGGCTAGAAGGCTCCGAACCCGTTTTTTACTTAAGCTTTTTGCCATTTTCGGTTCTTCAAACAGCTGCAGACACGCTCGCACAGCTTTGGTGTCGCCTGCGTTCACGTCGCCGCTGAAGGCAGACTGCTCACCGGGTTCGAGGACGGGGGGGGGGGGGGGGGCTGAAGTGAAGCCAACCAGGCCGGGGTTCTGTTACTTTAAATGTGCTGCAGATGGTTTAACACTTTCTGTTATCTTTTTTTTTTTTTTTTTTAAGCCAGTGATGCGGAGACGGGAAATGGGAGATGAAGACAGAGTGATAGAGGTGGAAGAGGGGAGCCGGATAGAGGAGGGTCATCGTCTCTCATATGTGGTGACATAACTGGGGAAGCGAGACAGCTCGGCAAAAAGCCCCCCCCCGCCCCCACACACTTCTTTTTGCTCCTATTTACTGTACAGAAACACATGGGCACCACTGCCACAAATACCAAAAATGTGCATCTATACATGGAGGAAACTGCAAGAGACCTCGGATGTGAATGACCGATGGCGTTCGCTCACGTTTGGTCAGTTCTCCACACACCATCGCACTTTGCAAAATCTATTTCTGGGCTCCAGCCTGAGAGCATGAACAGTCTAATTCCCGTTCACACGCATCACCCAAAGGAAGCGGCTCAAAGTGGCTAACAGAGCGGACCGATGCCCACGTCATAATCCCACTCTGTTTGACAACTCCGCCTTTAAAGAAAATCCTGCACGCCTTTAATAGCGTTATATAACCCTTTAATGTGCAGTAACGGATGTATTCGTAACCTTCGTCGCGGTGCTGCACGATAATCCAAGCACCTGCCGGTTGCACGAAAGACCGCAGTGAGAATGAAATAGATGGTCAGATATCTGCAAATGCTTGGAAACCAACACATGGCGCCCTCTTTTTTTAGTGCCTTGTGTATATGGTTGCACATAAATAGAATTAAGAAAGTCATCTGTTTGCTCTTACAGAAAAAAAGGTTTTATTGCCCTAATCATGGTGCCTTTATCCTTGTGATGCTGTTTTTGTCACATGGCCGGGACACAATTCAAAAAGCATGATGATAGTGAAACATTTACCTTGATGATACCCGTCAGACCCATTTTTACAACTTGGCCCAATCCACATTGTATCCCAATTCATTCCAGAAATTGTGATTTTCAGTAATTCATTTCATCGAGATGTGAACAACCAACTAGTAGCAATTTCAAACTCCATCATGCGTCTGATGCTGACTGGAAGGGGACACATCACCGACTCCCTGCTCCACAGAGGTGGGCTGTTGAGCCTCGACGTTAAAATAATGACGTCTGGAATTAACCGATTTTGTCGTTATGTTTATTCTTGCAAAAAAAAAGGAAAGCGAGTTCACTCTCACGTTGAGACACACACACGAAACATTCCTCTCCCAATCAGAGGAGACAGAGCAGTCACTTTAGAAGATGTGAAAGCAGAGGGGCAGATGAGAGCCAGGAGTGACAGTAGAATCACACACACACACACACACACACACACACACCATTATTCCAAGTGTGTTAAGTGTCTATTAGATCTCGCGCGGTGGCCCCCGACAGTCCCGGCTCCCACTTTGATTTGTGCCACTACTGAATTCCAGCCAATCAATCTGACATGCCCGGGGCATCATTTACCGCCTGCATTGTTTTCCAGATGGGGGGGGGTTGGGATGTGGTGGGTGACGGTGGTAGATTACCTTATGCCATGCTTGTTAAAAGCTTTCATTCCCGATAATCATCTCTCCCTGGGACGCACACAACTCCCTTAATTAGAATCCAAGACTTTATTTCCCTCCCTCAGTCTTTTAATTTCCCGTCGTAAAAAATTGAAAGCAAGAGCCTGGAGTCAAAATTAGCTGCCCCCCCCCCCGCCTTTTTTTGTTTTTGGCAAGAGAGTACAACTGGAGCACCTGTGCAGGTCAGAAGGGGCGGCACGCAGTCGCTGGTGTTATGGCCGCAGGCAAGAGGCCATTAGAGGAGGAAATGACTACTGGAGTGTTTTAATAAGGGCTCTTCTTGAGCACTTCTGCTTCATTCTGCTCGCTGTGGCGGAGAGGTGGGATGGATCAACCCATCTGGAGGAGCGATTCTCCCCCCCACCCCTCCCCCCGGAGAAGGTGAGATGAAGCTCACAAAAGGAGCCTCGAACACTGCGGCGCTTTCAGTTATTGGCTGTAACTAAAGAAAGATGCTGCTATTTTGTTTTCAAGCTGTTTTAAATCTGCTACGTGCTTCCATTCTTTGTGGTTTTATGTAAGATAGTGCTGAATAAATTAAGATAATTGTTGGATAATTGTTGGGTGTCATTTGAAGGAATCCAAGTATAAGGCACTTAGTCCGCATCTCTTTTCAGAACTTTATTTTGGGGTTTCAATAGACAAAACAATTTGACCTGTTTGCAAATCCACTTATTTACATTAAGAAAACATACATGTAGATTTACTAAAATCATGATCCTAACTCTTCACCCTAAAATGTAATGACTTACATTATTGGCATGCATATTATTCCTCCACAATAAAGGCAACGGGGAAACTGATTTAAGTCTATTATTAGAAACACGCTCCCACACACAAAATGGGACCCAGTTAGTGAACACTAACGGCGCCTCCGCTGGTTACAATGGAACAAAGGCAGCCGTCTAATGACAATGGAAGAGAAGAAATTAGCCACGAACGAAAAAAACACGGGATTTGGGGCATTTTTATTTGTGCAGAAGTGAAAGATTCAATGACGCAAGGATGGAGAAACCCTGCCGGACCTTCCCCCCCCCCCCCCCCCCCCCCCCCCGACCCTGATGTGTCTGAAGCCATGTGACAGGAAGCTACCACAGAATAAGAGCCCGACGTGATGTATCGGACCTGCCTTGGGACCGCTGTGTGAAATCAGCAGCAGGCTCTTCACAGCAGGGACCGAATATCAACTGACGGTGACATATTTACATTTTAACAAGGCCGCACTCTGGCAGCCGCAGGCGTCCCGTCCTCTGGTTTACTGCTGTGACGTATTCGTCTTCGACTTAATAACCGTTGTGTGAAATGATGATTCTGCAGCAAAGGTGTGCGACGCCGTGTTCGGATTTCACGAACACAACGCTGGTCGTGCAGCACTAAATGTAAAATAAAGAGCGTTGGCTGCACAAATCCCCGTGGTATAAATTATGCTGCGGTGGAAAACCCCCACTGAGGCTGTTTGATCAAGAATAAGTGCCTTCTTTGTTGTACAGTGCAGTTTAAAGCAACTAGAAAACAGTGGGAAGGAACGCAAAAGTGCAAAAGTGTTGACAAATACCAAACGTGTGTATCTGCCGCACAGCAGGAATTTAAATACACAAAAAGCTTCGCCAAACTATCCTGAGGTATATTTGTGCCCGCCATGTAATTGTTTCACCGCGGCGCATCATACGCAAACCCATCTGCTTTTATTCATCAGCGTTTGTCAGACCTTGGGGGCTTCACTTTTTGAGTGAGCACTTCGTCGCTCAGCGCACCAAGTAAATACTGTATTCCCCTTCAGCTACTGGAGCGACTAACAAACAAACCATTAGCCACCTTCGGTCCGGGGGAAAAAAAAATAGATCTTCTTCGCCACAGATGGGTATGAAATGATGATGTGTGCGGGACGGGACGCTTCGTTTTCGACGGGGCCCTTCCTTCCTCGAAATGAGCCATTCGATCTGCTTGCTTTGGTCAGCGAGGGGAAGTACAATCACACGTGGTTTAATTATAAGAAGACTGAGTAGCAACGAATGCGATGGAGCAGGAACGTGACGGCGGGGAGGGGGGGGGGGGGGGGGGGGTGAGGGAGGCAAACATCTGTTGAGGAATGCATAGTGGAACTGAAGGTTTTTCTGCATAAGCAACTCTTAGAAAATACAGATGTGGATAATGGATGAAGGAAGTTAAACTCAGGGCAGACTGTTATAATATAGTGGAGAAAAAAAACTCACCAGCAATTTCATATTTTGCTGCTTGGAGTTGGGTAACACGGATGGAGTTAAAACATCTAGATTTCTATAATGTCTCATTATCACTCCTTCATTTGAAATGTATTATTCAGTGCAGCACTCCCGGAACATGCTACTGCAAATATCATTTCCATCCTGGCACACAGGAGTGCGGCTCGTGCGCTCTCTCTTGGGTCGTTTCCCAAATGCTTGCAGTGCTAAAATGGAACATTAGCAAAAACTCTTCAGCTCATTCTTCTCGATTCCCGAGCATGAGCTTTCAGAGCCTCCATCCGAACAATTAAACGTCCTGCTTTTTACGCTTCCTATTGTTTTTATTTTCTAAATCTTCTTTTAGGCTGCATCCAAAAGAAGATTCTGACTTTGCTCCCGATCGACCAAACCAACACCTTCAAAAGTTGGAAGGGTCAGACCTGGTGAGCCGGGCTGGGCGGAGTTTTCCCTTTTTTGTGTCACTAAAACCATCAAACTGAACGCCGATGGGTTGGTGGATGTTTTCGATCGCCTTCCTCGACCAACGAAGCGAAATCGGACGTTAAAGAAAATCAGTCCTGCAGTCGATATGAGCTCCCGTGCCCGGCGGTTTCGGCTAATTCTTCCGTCAATATAAACAAACATCTAAACGCAGATACGCTTCCAAAGAGCACATTCAGAACCAAAAGCACGTTCGGTAAACACGGCGCAATATGATGCTGTAAAGCTCATTGGACAAAACGAAAACATATCCCTAAGCCTCGATTTAGACAATAGAGATATTGACAATATATTCAGCCGGAGCTTTGGACACAAGCTGAATGTCTGCATTCAAATGATACGCCACGGTGTATTTTGCACATGCGCCAGGGGGCCCTGACGCTCGGCCGGGTTTCACCGTGCGATTTAGTGACCAGTGTCAGGAGATGCAAATCAAATAATGAATACGTTTTCACATCCTGACTCGTTTCATTTCCTCTGCGGCGGCTCGGGGGGGGGGGGGGGGGTGGGGCGAAGAAGTCTCCTCTCGAAAGCTGGCAGCGCTTCCCTCTTTCATGTCATCGCCACCGGACGCGACCTCGCCAGAGCGCCAGGCACACACACACACAGGGAGACGCACGAGGCCCGAACGCACACCCACATCCCATGCACGATAGAACGGGGGGGGTCGTCGTAGGGACCCGAGTGCAAACCAGCCGATTAACATTCACGATTCAACATGCAACCACAGGTAGCTGCAAGGTTTTTGCACAATAATGTCCACTCTCCCTGTCAGCATCGATGGCATCAGGCCGGCGAAGCTGCGCGGGGGGGGGATGGGGGGAACATACGTAAGAAGAGACAAGAATCACCGGAGGCCCCACCAGGCATTGGTAGCCCCAGCGATGAGACACCAGGCTCCTGCTGGAAGACGGACCCAATGGGATTCTCCTCATTCGTCCTGCACACTTTGCGCCCCGGGGCTTCGTCTCTTTCTCCCTTTCTTGGTTTCTCTGAAGCCGTGAAACACCGTCGCCCTCGAGTTTCAATTTCAGCCTTTTCCAACTGCTCTTCTGCTCCCCTCTCCTCTTGTTTTCTGAATCCGTACCCGGGCCTTCCACTCGTGGAACGCTCATCACACATCTCACTGGATTGCCTCGAAATCTGCAAGGTAGTGCGTATGGAGTGTCGCCTATTGGAAAAATTAATAAAAAACTTTCAGGCCCCTTTTGTTAGCATTCAGCAACTGTTTTCCTGTCGAGCTTGTCAATATAATCCCAGAGTGAATGATGAGTTCAAAGGGCCGGTGAGCAAAGTGCTCGTATTTCAAAGCCTCGTTTCAAGCTCCAACGATCATAAGTAACTCATAGCTGCACCTTAACCAGGGTGACTTATGTCCATCAATACCTCATCAGAATTATTCACCCCCTTTGACAAACAAATCAATGCATGTTTCTAGCCACGCTGCGCTGGAAAGGCTCTCGCGTTCTGACATACATCTCGTTCATCGCCGTGCACGACGGAGTAAAGACACGAGGCGCTAACAAGCCCATGCAGCGCAACCCTAACCCTAACCCACAACCCTCTGGGCACCTGACCCGATCCTTGCGTTGAATGTATACACTTATTTGACATCCATTTTTTTCTGTTTTTTCTTTTCCGTTAACTCCAATAAAGATGGACCAAGATGGAAGAGAGAGGAGTTGTGACTTTTTTCCTGCTTGTGCTGAACTTTTCCGAGTTATTCAAAGGATCTTTGGGTTGCGGATTACGGATTTCCCGAGTGAGCAAAGTTGACACGGTGACAATCGTGCATCATTAAACTTGGAACAAAGAAACACGTTTCTCCTGCAGGGATCCTAATGAAATGTGGATGAAAGTCGACTTTCGGCGGCATCAGCAGCTGTCAAACGTCTCCGCGGAGCTGTGCTTGTGAATCATCAACACCGGTGCAGGTGTGCTGACCCGGCGGGACGCCAGTTCACACAAATGCAGAAACATATTTGCAGTTATTGTACGCGCGACGCGTGATATTAACTCACCGATGCAAGCGGGGCCCCTCCCCGCGCCATCGTTCATTTCATCACGCCGCCGACGCACGACTTAACCAGAACAGAACTTCACAGCAACCACCCCTCTGTGGGTGAAGGAAGGGGGTCGTCGCCTTCTCTTTGCAAGCTGCAGTTCTATTCCGTATTCAGGAGAACAATCGGCCTGATATTAGAAACGAGCAGGGGTTGAAAACACAGCCCCTTCCTCCCCTGAAGAAAATCCACAGAACCAAAGTTCATCTATTTTCCACTTAAACCGTCAACTGCTCCGATAACAGGTTCCGCCTTTTTCAAAGGCGAGTGGTTTCTCCCCGTTTCCCGGACACTAAGCCACACGCGTCAACGGGTTTGGGCCCCGGAGGCGATCATCCCGCATTAGAGATTCCCCACGTCTTCCCCCCCCCCCCCCCCCCCCCAGGTGTGTGTGTTCATGTCACAGCGCTCATTATATGGAATCTATTTGCTCCGCTCAGGTGATCAGGAGCCCGTCGGGCCGTCCGTCCCTCTGCCGGCACCGGCTGTCCGTTCCCTAACCTTCAGGTGGCCCTTTGTGCTCCTCCCTGCGAGACAAACCAATTCCAACAAGGACTCAAACTCTTAAGTGAAATCAGTTGCGGGTTGCTAACGCGGGCTGTCAGCATCGCTGGGAGGTATGGGGGAGATAAAGCAATTAATGGAGGAGACAGGGGGTGGGAGGGGCTTGCTTTTCTTCTCCCGCCTGTCCTTTTCTGTGGCCCTGACACCACGGATTTAGAGATTTAGAGATTCGAGGGGATGCACGCCTAAAGGACTAAAGGAAGATCCTTTAAAGAACCATCTGTCAGCACACAACGTACATTAAATTCCTTTTTTTTCTTCTTGCAATTAGTTGATTTTCATTCATCTTCAGTTTTCGGATTACAGTATGCAGGTTGTGGTGCTGATGTGAGTTAAATGAAAGTCCCTTTTCATGCATTTGCTTCCCCTGCATTAGTAGTGATGATGGCAGCAGCCACTGTAGACAGTCCTCCTTTCACCCTGCCTCCATCAATGCAGCAGATGCGCATTTATATTGTGCATTAGGTTTAAAGTTGCATTAAATGTTTAACCCTCGTGTGCTGAAAGCTGCCCCTTCCCTTGTTAGTGTTACTGATGAGCGATATGGAAATAAAAAGGTGTGTTATTATCACCCTCGGTTCACCACAAAGTGCTGCGATGAATCAGAAAGTTTCACAGTCCACAAAAAAAGACTTTGCAGGTATACTTTTGGAAAGCGGTGTGATGGATTTTATTGTCAGTTCTGTCTCTTCCGCTGACTGGTCGAGGCCACGGCTGGTAAAAAAACGGTTGGAACCGCATCCCGATCCATTCGCATCTGCATAGTGGGATCTTTACACTGAAATCTGAATATATTATTATAATATAAGGTGACAATAAGAATCATAATAAGAACGAGACTCTCATTGTTTTGTTTTTCCAATAATAATGTACATACTATAGAGCTGCATGAACATATTCCTATTTTGTGAGGTTTGAGTCATTAGCAGGCTGCTTAAACCAAAAGCTGATTTGATGAAATTATAATCATCCAATCTCAAGCCTGTGAATGGCATTAATTGATGATTAGAACGGCCAATACGTGCTGAAGGGGAATATTGACCAAGAAACATATAAATTATGTAAACGATGTCAAACGGGTTAGGGAATATCAATAGATACAGAATGAGAAGTAATAGTTGGAACAATTAGATTTAATCCATCGTGGGGCGTCCCCCCCCCCCCGTCAGAGGGCTTAGAGGTTGCTGACAGTTATCATCTGATACTCGTGTGATGTTGAGCTTTGATGGTTTACAGTTTAGTGCCTCCTTCCTTCAAACAGCAGTGTGCAGCTCCTCTGAGCAGATCCTGGTCCAGCAGCAGCTACTCTGCGAGTTACGGCTCGTACAAAACTTCAAAGCTGATCCACGGAACGGTTTTTGTTCCCCCCCCAGCCTCAGGCTTCGCTTATGTGACTTTGTGCTGTTGGATAGTTAAAAGGTATCAAATGCACGCATGGCCCTGACAATTAGTGGAGACTGTTGCTGGGTGACTAGTCGATAGAAAGTAAGCCTCCAATTCCTACTGCCCCCCCCCCCCCCTCCCACCAGGAAGCATCCGTGCACAGATGCACGCACAATCCCACACATGCATGGATTTACTTACTGCTTAGGAAGAACGAGAAAGAATATTCAAAGTGGAATTTAGAGAAGCTGGTGTTGTCTTTGTTTTATTGTTTGTGAAGGAAGGCGATGTTGCTCAAGAGGCTAATTGGACAGGAGACTGGTAATGGAGACAAGACGGATGAAGACAGATAAAGTCATGCATACATATAGAGTACAAACAAATTGAGGAGGAGCAGAAGGATGCAACAGAAGCAGAGGCAGGGATACTGAGGGCTAAATAGAAGAAAAAAACCCCCCACATAATACAGAAAAGGAATAACAGAAGGCAGAAAGAAGGCCAAGAATCTTCCCCAAATACGATCGACCCAAAAGGGTTAAAGACACTGCTGAGATTCCACAAAAAGATTCCCCTCGGTGACCAAAGGCTTCACCCCCGGGAGGCTGTAAATGAGGAGTCCACGTAGGTACCATGGTGACAGTGTGTGTGTGTGTGTCATTCCTTGGTGCTTGCTGAGGTTCAGGGGGGGGGGAGTCGTGGAGGGAAACACCTCTTCGGCTCCATGCTGCAGTATTCATCACTGCACCTCACCCAAAAACCCATCTCTCTTTTTTGGAGACTGGTTGTCTCGTCCAAGGGCCGGTCACAGTGGCCTTGCTTCACTCTTTGACTACTCGATCAACAGCTGCAGTTCCCCTGATCTCGTCTCCGCCTTCCCTCCATCTTATTTGACTCCTTCCTCGATTTCCTGCCTCTTAATCTCTCCTCTCCCTGTGAGGGATGAAGTCCTGCTGTCCGTACCTTTCTTTATTTGAACAGTTTTCTCACACAGATCTGTTCGCTTCTGGCTACATGAAGCTTCATCGCGAGTATTGCGTTTTGGAAAAGCGAGCTCCATCATGAGGTATGAATGAATTAAAAATCAAGGAATTTTGTACTAGACCATATATTCAACAGCTGTAGTTCTATAAGTGTAAGCGCTAAGGGGCTAGCACACCGAGCTAAGGCGGCCAACGTGATTGACGCGGACAATACACGGTGATTATTTCAGAGGTGGAACATAACTCATCAGATATGAACAATCCACCGTCTGTGGTGTGGCCGTGAGTGGTCATGTCTGATTGGACCCTTAACCAGAGGAATATTCGGGTGCCAGGTCATTATGTGAAGGAACGTGGCAGACAGGAAGCGTTGAAGGCGTTGTTTGAAGCCGCAGAGCTGGTCATGCGGCTGACAGCTCTGGCGGTGTAGCTTGCTGACAGGTTTCTGTAATTACAACGTTTCAACATTTGAAAGCACAGTTGAATTCCCTTTCTTTTGTGGAGCTGCTTCCAACAGTGACAGCAAATCCCCAAAAGCCCCTCCACATTAAAAGCTCTTTCTCATTTTCTTTTGCATAATTTTATCCCAAAAAACAATTAAACCATTATATATATATATATATATATATATATATCTTGCCTTACAGCTACAGCACGTTTATGAAAAAAAGACAAGATAGTGTTTGTGTTGTCTGGAGGCATAAACACCATTCTCCCAAACTATATTTCCTTTTGATTCTCAACTTATTAAGGATTTTGTACTAATTATGTAAGACTCTGTTGGTGCCTTAACGACAACACACTTTTTGGAAAAAAAATCTTTGTCTGCACCCAAGTTTTTTCCAGTTGTGGTACAAAGCCACGGAAGAAACGAGGGGGTGGAAGTTACAGATTTTGAGTTTAACATTTACAGTGGACAGCAGGAAGAGCTTTCTATGAAACAAATCACGAATCATTTTAGTTTCATGAGTATGTGTCACTTCAAGCTACTGACACAAAAATGAAGAGGCCGTATAGTGAGGCACCTCCGCGTGTCATTAAGAAGCCACGTTTAGGAAACAAAACAAATAGGTTGAATTGTGAAAGTAAAATATGTTTGTCCGATTCTTGTTGACAAGCTCCTACATTCAAGGAAGCGCAAAAGGACTGTGGTGTCATTCATGAGCCAATTGGGAAGAGCTGGTTGGTCCAAATTAAGTCCTGTGACCAATGTCAAAGAGCTGAGATGAAGAAACCACGATAGACCCGGAAATGCAATGGCGCTTTAGTTTGAATCCCCTTCGGAGGGTCGAGGAGCCTCAGACGCAGGACGTGACATCCCTTTCCCAGCCTGTTGGCACAGACTCTGACACTGAACTGACCGTGGAGGGAAACCCTGAATGCAATTACCCCACATCCACATCCGGGAGCAACCCAGGCTGAAATACAGTAGAGCACACTTCCACAATGTGAGGCGGACGTCGAACACATGCCGTGGCGAACCACAGGAGCAGACGAGCGGAGAACGTGGTGGAGGAGATGAAAACCTTTGCACCGAGTCTTCTTCATGGGCTGTGAAGTGAATGTGACGCGTGGATGCAGAGTGCAGCGCGAGAGCCCCGTGTGCGCACAGCGCTGTGACGGTGATGCTCCGACACCCGAACACCTCCAGGCTCCCAGGCTGCAGTGGCGTTCATTCTCAGAACGTCTGCAGAGCAGACACGGACACACGAGGGAGGGACACCCTTCCCCCCGGACGCTGAAGGATGCAAAACAGGACAGAGCCCCGCCAGTCATGACTAATCAGGCAAAGCTTTGGGGATGCGTTTACAAGCTTGTTTCTCTCTCTCTCTCTCGCAGACCCCAGAGAATAACACAGCCAAGCAGAATCTGCCAAATCACACATGTATGAGCCATCCCTCTTCGAAGTACGGCATGGGTGTTTTTCTAAGGAGACGGAGCCGCGTGTGAGAACGCCCCCACGAAAAGAAGCAACACGGGAAAAGTCAAAGTAAAAGCAGCCTTACCTCCTTCGGTCAGATGCCAAAATCACAGGCTTGGACCAGTCAGAAAAACCATAGAGCTGGTCGAAGCAGCTGGAGCCTCGTCGAACACGCAGCGGCACGGGAACACTTTGCTCGTCAGAAAAAGCAACTCTCGGGATCCCTTATTTCCTCAGCGGCCCCCCTTTTTTTCCCCCTAATAATCTCAAGTCTGTCTTAGCGGCTGGACTCCAGCAGAACCAGCACCGGGCGGCTCGTGTCCATGTGCAGCACGGGTGACATGCTTCTTCCTGCGCTCTGGCTGGGGCAGAGGAGTGGACGGCAGCAGCGGGAGTGTTTGCAGTTGCGGGAGTCGTATTCCTGACTGTGGAGAGAACTGAGCATCCTTCAGTGAAGGGAGATGAAGCAGCAGGAGGGAGAAGAAGGAGATGCAGCGCACCAGAACAGCAGAGCAGCAGGACTCTCTCTCTCTCTCTGTTGCTCAGATCCCCCCAAAATGGGCTGATTCTGGGCAGCAGTCGGGCAGATCAGCACAGCGCAGAGGGAAGAGCTTCTGTTGCATCAACATTGTTCTGTGTCCAGTATGCTTTTCTTTTTGTAAACAGCAAAGAGAAAGAAATAAAGCCCCCCCCCCCAAAAAAAAACCCCAATCACCACTTGAGCTCCAACACCATCACCACCGGCATCGTCTCTTCTCTGGGGCTCCTCGAGTCTTCACCGGACAAAGTGTGGCTGAGAGACGGGAGACGGCGAGAGTGGGGGAGAAGGTATGCATGCATGTGGTGGTGCGAGTGTGTGTTGTGTGTGTGTGTGTGTGTGTGTTGTGTGTGTGTGTGCGTGTGCGCGCAATAGAGGGAGGCAGACGACAGAGAGGAGAGCGGAGAGCAGCGAGCGGGCAGGAGGCTGCGAACGCAAGTGGAGACGTGGAGCGGTGCGAGAGGAGAGGATGGAGCTCAGAGAGGAGGAGGAGGAGGAGGAGGAGGAAGAGGAGGAGGAGGAGGAGGGGGAGGAGAATGAAGGTTGGGGGCGGTGGGGGATGCCCGAGAGAGGAGGAAGAGAGAGAGAGAGGCACAGAGAAAAGGATACAGAGAGAGAGAGAGAGACAGTGACTACATTAACAGCGGTGAGTAGGTTGAGTTTTCCTTGCAGCGGCGGTGAGGGATCATGATTTGAAACCCCAAAAGAGAGCGAGAGAGAGTTACAGACACGCACACACATGCACACACACACACACACACACACACCCACACTTATGAGAAAGAGAGACAGAGCAAGACTGGAGAGGATGTAAAGAGTAAGAAAGGACAGAGGATGGAGTCAGGATGTTCAGAGGAACCTGTAAGCAGCCGAAGAGGAGAGAGAAGGGAATTAGGGGTGTGTGTGTGTGTGTGTGTGTTGGGGTGGGGGCTCAGAGTCTCCAGCTGCAGTGATGCTGGCACAGTGACAGCCCTCCTCTTGCCGGGGGTCGTAAACATCGAGTAGAATATTTAAAGACGCACGCGCTCATGCACCAAAAGAAAACACACGGACACTTACGAGCCCTGGCACACACTCTGACTCACTGCCAAGTAGACACACACACACACACAGTACAAAAACACACTCTATATTCTATTCTTACGTCTTGTTTCATTTATTTATTAAGTCGCCTCTAATGAGAAAAGGAAAAATGGACAGGTCCAATTTGAGTAACAGATGGGTTATTTTTTGTGTTTATTTATTATAATGTATTTTTATGGAGAAACACATGTATCCATACATATAATATATGTTTTTTTATTTTAAGGAAGAGATCATCGTTCAAGATAGAAGAGATGGATCGAAGGGATCTTTTAGACGTCCATCATAATTTACGCCTAGCCTCTAACAACTAGTTAGTTAGCGTGTCAATGTTATAAAGGGAGAAGTAATGAGGCAACTAAACTATGAGCTTACACTGAAGCACTGGAACCTCCTTCAAAAAGGGATAAAGAGACGATGCCGTCCCACCATTCGTCCATCGCCGTTATTGTGCCCTGAGGATGACTGAGAACCTCCTTCTCATGGAGGGGGGGTTCCTGGGTCAGACGGGAATCCTTTTCGGGAGTGAACAGTGTCGGGTTCGTCACAGTCCAAATGTTCTACGCGTTAGCAAACAATTTGCCTAATGGACAAAAGGAAAAAACAAAATAGTCCAGTTTGCAGGACTCCATTTGCATGCATGGTTGTCTTTCTTCAGTCCGCTCTTTTTTGCACCTTGAGCTCAGTGCCTCTTGCACCAGGGCCTGGATTTTAATGTTTCAGCAGAGAGAGGCGTGTTTCAGCACCACGGAGAGAGACACGCAACGACACAGGACGCCGTCCTGGACACGCTGAAAGCGGTTACCTGAACCTAGCGCGCCGTTTTCACTTGTTGTGCCCAATGTGCTGCTTATTATGGCAGAAAAATGGTCATTACTCACAAAACGTAAACTGTGTGTCCATCAATTAAAAAAAAATGATACCTGTGATACCCTCAACCCTTTGTTCACCAAGCCACACGCTGTCTTCATAAAAACTGCTTTACGTATCGTCTCGCTCACTCTCTCTCTCTCTATTTATAAACCTCGCCTGCCTCCCACCTTCACTTTCTGGCTCACGGATCTTGAAAATAGAGACGTGTCGTACGGGCGGCGCTGCAGGCCTTGATGCTCAGTCGGATGAAGACGCTCCTCAGGCACAGAGGCGTGTGAGCAGCTAAAGTCCTCCGTCAGAGAGAGACTTCTCCTGTCATCACATGTGACCCCCTCAGTTCAGCCCGGAAACACCGATGAGACAAGAAGTGGTTTTAGCATCTCCGAAGGACCTGCATTTAGACTTTTTACATTGCGCTTTGTTTGCTGGAATCAGAGCCCCCGGTTCGGTAGTTTGAGGATAAACTCCAACCGAAATAATGCAAAGGAAAATGTGCGGGTTCGACTCTCATTTTGCATTTTTATTCCTTTTCCTTTATCCACCGTTGAGTCAGAGTTGCACGCGGCGCGGAATAGTCTCATGACTGGCCGTTCTCTGCTAATAACAGGCGTGGTGTCTTTTCAAAATAAAATAAATGTGCAGGAAACCAAAGAGAGGTGAGGATACGATTGATGTTTAATTTTTTGGAAGGTGTTGAAGTGGGAGGTTGCAGTCGGCTGATGCCGAATACGTATATTGAGTATTCAATCTTTAATTAAATCCTTTTGCAAAAAGTGTAAATATAGTTAATGAATATTAGTCAGGGAGTCCAGGGATGAAATGCAACGGACTCACTGTGTGGGGCTTTACTTCTCTTTTTCTTTGCTGCACGTCTCTCATCGTTCTAAGACTGATCCCCATTTGGCCAGGTTCCTCATTGCAGCCGTGGCAGAGCAGAAGTGTGTCATCCTGCTCTGAGCCCTCGGCTCCCGTTTGGCGTCGTCTCTTCGTCCCTCAGCCGAACGCAGCCGCAGCGTTTGGGGGGGGGGGGGACTCCCGCGGCGATTGAACATAATGACGTGTGAACCCATTAGCAGCTAATCAGAAACCGCAATGAAGCTGATGATGATGAAGGTGGTGCTCGTGAGGGGTCCCTCGCTATCATTAGAACCCCCTCCCCCCTCCCCCCCACACACACCCTTTTCAATGACATTCTACTTTTTAAAGGAGGGTAATTGAATTCCAAAAGGAAAGCAGGTGACCGGGCGCTGCTTACCGCGGCCACAAAAAAAACAAAAAAGCCGACTCGGATACAGGATGGTTTTCATTAATAATGCATCCGCACCAGAGGAAGGAATAATGAACAGCTTCAGTGTCATGTTCACTGCTGGTTTAATTATTCACTCAGCTGAAAGACTCGATGTGACTGCCGATGCAACTTAATCACACAACCGGGTGATACGACGACGTCCAAACCCATCTTCACTTTCAGGCCCTGCAGGAGTCAACCAAATGCAATCCATTGTTGCTGCGTATTCGGACGCATAAACCAAGCCAACGGAAAGTGGATCGCGATCATTTCAACAAAAGGGTCACAACGTTGACCACACAGCATTGTGCGTTTGTGTAAATGTCCCACGAGGGTCTTATGAAACGTATTCATTTCTTTTTTGATTTAGAAATGTCCTTTACTCACATCAGATGCATGCAGCAGCCAACACAACACTTAGTAAAGTAGCATTTCAAAGATCTGTCGTACCCAAAACAACACGAGCACAATCAAAAACGCGCACACACACACACACACACACACACACACACTTAGGGTAGACAGGGTAGTATTGGGAAGCGACAGCAGATGAGATGGCCAGACGTCTCTTTCCCGGGGAACATGGCCGCCCACAGCCGATCCGTCCCATCCTTCATCATCATCATCATCATCATCATCACCATCGTCGTGGGCTGCGCGTCGCTCACTTCGCCGACAACAGATTCACTTTTTCCTCCAATGTTTGTTGCCTTTTCTCGATTCTCTCTCTCTCTCTGTGTCTCTCTTTTCTCTCTCTGCCTCTTTTCTCCCCATCTGTCAACTCGTCATTGCGTCCCTGTCGGCGTGATCGAGACTCGATTCTTGCCGCAAAAAAGTTTCAGTGAAAAATCTCAAATTTTGTTAAACTTGACAAACAATAAAACTTTTCTTTTCATGGTCGTATGGGTGCGTGTGTTTGTATGATTAAATCAATTCATACCTCGTAAAAAGGTTTTAGAAAAACAACCAGCTGTCATTTATTCTAGAAAAATGAAAGAATTTTCTTTGTGCATATTTTACTTTAATTCACCAAAACAATAATTATAAAAAACAATTAAATTACCTCATCTGTGAGGTTCTTTTGTTGTTTGAAAAATACTTTTTTACTCTGTGTTTGCTGCATTTTGGCTACAATCATTTTGTGATAACTGTTCTGATCACTGTTTTGTTTCACAGTTTGAACAGATGGGAGAAAAAAAAAATCTCAAATGGCACAAATCGTGCCAAAATGTGCCCAAATGTGCCCATGTGTTCTATTTTGGAAATAGATTTTTATCTGGCAAACAGGAATAGTAAAAATGAAGCTGATGTTTTTGCGACTAATTTGTTATTTCCTCCTTTTGGATTAAAAACAACGAGGCAGCGTTGCGGTCATTTTAATATCCTGTAAAACAAAGTATTCATGGTGTGATGGAAAAGTTGATAACGTGTGGCGCATTATGACTCTTTAATTGAGGGAGGAATATAACAAGGTATCTTATTTCATGAATGTTTGCTTGCTTTACATCAGCTCTCAGCTCTCAGCTTACAGCCTCATGGACGCCGCAGCGTTTGCAAGGCAATCAAAGTGCTCACAGTAATTATCATTATGGCCAAATAAATTAAACTTAATCATATAAGTGAGTTATAAAAATGAGTTTTTGTCAGAAGTGAAAGGGGTATTATAGCATCTTATTATCTGTTTATAATTAATCTGATAAGCCATTGGCTAGTGCTTCTCATGGATGCGATTTCTTCTTTTCTATTTCCCCATTTTCAACGTCTTTGTGATTGGAATCTCATTTTTAAGGATATCTGACCCAGAAGGCGCAAAGTCGTTATTATGACAAATGTGCTAATGGCGTTATTTCGGCTGATGTCCCAGTTCACGGCGACTGCTCTGTAGAACTCCCACATTTACATGACATCGAGGCCTAAAGTCAGGCACAGGATGGGTGACTTCATGCAGTGTAGAAGCATCACGCAGGCGTCAGGCCTCTGAAAAGGTAAAAACTGGAAATAGATTCCCTTTGATGCACACTCAAATACCTTCGGCAACTATTCTCAGGGCTGGAATGAACTTTTTGGAACGCGAGTGTTAGTGGGTTTGGATATCTGCTGGCTTTTCTTCAGTCAGGCCTGTTTTTATAGGAGTGAATTTACTCAAAAGGGAGACTTTGTTTTTTATATTCCGATCCGGAGGAAAATCTCTCTCTACTTATCAAATGCCATAAACACACAGTCCAATCCCAGCTGGTTTGGTCTCCTGTGTCCTGTGTTCACTTCCTGTCCCCATGTCTGCTTCTCTGCTACCTGCCCCGCTTTGACCTCTTCCCTTCAACCTATTCCTGTGGCACTTTTGTTTGGGACATTCCGATCAATTATTTAAGTCGTCGTGTTCAACCCCTCCATTCCCCCCCCCCCCCCGCGCGGGTCTCTGCGTTTGGGTCCATCCCTCGATACTATTTTTGCTTTAAACCCCGACGGATCCATCAGAAGTGAACACAGTAATTTACTCGTTTTATATATATATATATATAGAGAGAGAGTTTACGGCAACCTTAATGAACAACAGTAAAGTATAAGGAGGAAAGTGAACAATGTTGTGTTGATGATCACAGCTTCAGGGCCCCCCCCCCCCCCCTTACTACAGGGCAGAATCTCACAGATTCATGTTATTTACCAATATGCTCCACGGGATGTTTGCCTCTCGTGTTCCATCCATCTTCAGCTTCTGACTCTTAACCCAGAATCTCAATGGCCCGGTGCTCACGGCACCGTCGCAGGAAGGTTCGGACCGGACTCATTTCCTCGTGCAGTTTTCAGTTGTTACTATGTGGGGGGCTTTGGGAGTAATGACACAATCGTATTATTTTTTTTTGGTATGTGACAGTGAAACCAACTGGTCGAGGCTCTGTTTGGGTTTGACCAATCCACTTTTTAGCAGCAGGCGCCTGGCCTTATTGTCACCATGTTGTGAAGCAGGCTCTACAGAGGAAGGAGGTGGCTTTGCACGGCTTTCTCCACAGCAATGGGAACAATGGCCGCTTGTTTCCTGGATACCTCGAACGCAAACAGATGTTTTGTTTTTGTTTTAGAGCGCTGAGGATTCCAAATTCATCTCGTGTTTAACTTCATCGGATATCTAGTGTAATGCATACATCTCCCACGAGTGTAAAGCTTTTTTTTTTTTTTTTAGAGAATTGTGTTTTTCCAGCTCAGTGTGATTAGTTTGTGTTAATTGCTCTGCTTATCGGTATCCCCCCCCCCCCCCTCATGGCCCCGGTTAGAAACCAGAATGCTGGGGTTTAGTGAATAAAATATTGTGGTTTGGCTTGAAAATGACGAAGTTGGTATAACTTTCCATATTACACACGTTCATTGGACTATAAGGGAGAGGGGAGTCTGACTCTTATCAAACGATTTGGCATAAGCAGAGTTTAATTTAAAAAGGCAGCAAAGGAGTGAAAATACACACAATGAGAGTGATGATAACAATGTTTGTTTCTTGACGACTGATTAAAACTGTGGATATAAAGGGAGAAACACTGAACACTTCACCGTTTCCTCCTTTATGAACCATTTTAAATAATAAAAATGTTCACACTCAAACGCTAACAAAAAAAAGGCAGTTTTTGTGTTGATGAAACCATCAGCATCACCAGCTCTGTGTTTCTCCGGAGCGGAATATTTCAACAAAATTGATGACGTCAGATCATAAACCTTAACAAGCCTAAACCCACCCCACAAAAAAAGAGAAAGTAATCCAGTTCTTAAAGCGTTGCCGTTTAACTTGAAATGCGAAAGAAAATGCAGTCAGATGTCAGTGATGATGTCAGTTTGACATTAAGCTCCCGCTTTAAATATGAGGTTAGGATTTCACTAAGCCCGAGGCCTGATGTTTACGGGCCTCTACCTTGCTGAAGTAAATTTGAACGACGAGTCTCGTGTCGTATTTGACACTCCGCCCCGTGCACGTGTCCCTCATTCGAAGCCCGCCGCCAAAACTGCCTATCATGGACAGGCGTCTCCACGAACTTTAAAGTCACCTCTCTATCGCGAATTTAAAAAAAAAAAAAAAAAAAAAAAATCCATTTTAAGTAGAAGGGAGGGAGAGGAAGGAAAACAGAGTGAAGGGGGGAGGGATGAAAGAGCCTCAGCGTGTCGAACCCAAATACTATTAAACGTGTTATAATTCATTATTATGTCAATGAGAGGGGTCTTGGTCTGAAGGTGAATTCATTACATTACAGGCTATTGCCTCATACATCAAATTTGGGTGGCCCCAATTTCTAGGCAGTAGAAGTGTCTCGCTAACTGTGGAATTGACTGCTCTCCGTCGGGGGAGTGATTAGATTACATCACCGCTGGTTACCGCTGCTCTCCGGAGGCTGTCGCCGGGGACAACGATGGCCACGTGGCGACGAGGGGGCGCGCACGGATGTACTGCACTTATGCAGTGAGATGTTCTGCATGTGTGTGTGTGTGTGTGTGGACTTTAGAAGAACTGAAGAACAAACCCCAGGGACAAACACATGCTATATTCCCCAGCAGCGTCATGAAACCCGATGTGGCTGAGGCGGCCCGGGCTGGGTACTGGGTGCTGATGCTCAGATAGCAGATTTCCTCTCAGCCAGCCGCCGGCGGGTTAAACTCCAACACGCCATTTCATTCTCAATCTAAGGAGGTGTAGAAAGGAAATAGCGCATTTATACCCAATTTGTTTTCAGCCATAGCTTAAACCCTCTCATGTCTTAAGTAAACCTCCTTTGTAAGCCTGGCTAATCGATGGAATTTGCATTATTAGACGTTGCATTGGATAAGGTTTAAGTGACTTTTGATCGCTTTTGCCCAGAAGCTTTACTCATTATTTGCCATGGACAGCACAGTGTGAGGTGCACATTTGGGCCCGTGTCTGTGAGAGCGTTACTGTAAATGTACATTGCTTTCTTTTAAAGAGGATCCCACGTCAGGAGCAACACTACTCTAAGCGTCCCTTCGCTGCAAAACCCACCTATAAAACACCGGACCGTTATGGAGCTGCGTTCCCGCTCTGATGACGACTTACTTGCAGCGTTTGCATGGTGCGCATGTCTGTGCTCTGGCCATTCGTTTGTGTGACCTTCCTTGGGCAGAGCCACGAGCCTCCATAGACTCATCGAGCCGCCTTCGAGCCAAAAGGGCAACGGAGCCATCGGCCCTGAAATGCGGAGGCAGGGCTGTTGCCGGCTTGTGTGTGTTCCCGGAAATGAGTCCACGTGCATCGCAGGTCGTGTTCATACTGCACGAATGTGCAGTGTTTAAAGTAGAATTTATGGAAAATGTAACACTCTGAATGCCTTGCACCTCTATAACAACCTCATGTTATGTCCAACATGTGTCTAGTCCAAACAATAAAAATGGTGTAAATTTAACATCAAAGTCATAGGACATGCGTAGGATGTAGTAACAAGGATGTCTGTGTTTGGAATAACAGACAAATGTTGTAGTCACAGTTATTGCTGTCTACAGGCAAATTGTTTTATACCTGCTATTGATAACTAGTATAAGTATTGAGAAAGTTGAAGCAAAATTGGTGCACAAACCCTAACTCAGTTCTCTATGTGCTCATTTCTCTCCATTAACCAAGTCACTCACCTTGACCTACAGCAGTTGGTTTGGCTGCAGTGCATGAATACCTTCACATTACGAGCCGCTCTGAGAGAAAACATTACCCTTGAACTCCACTTGCACGGTTGCAAATGAGGTGCATATGAACGTCGTTTTGCTGGAGATGAGGCGATCAAAACCAACAACAGCCTCCGCAACGCACGCCGGATTCACCCATGTTCATGTGTTTCAGTGGGGAACCTGAAGACATCCCACATGTTAGTGTTTTTCTCTTTTGGAGGTCAGAATGTGGAGCTTTTTCTGCGTCGTTTTCATGTCTTCACGAAGACAACTGTTCATCTCCCAGGGTTCATTTGCCCGCACGTGAAAATCAGGAAGCCTCAATGCTGCTGGTGTCATGCTGCTCCTTTTTTAAAATGTATATTTGAGCCCTCCATCGGGGAGGTCACGCGTCTTCTGGGTGGGTGGGGGAGCAGACACAGGTGTGCTAATTGAACAGCTGACACAGCTGCGTCGAGTGCCCTCAAGTCCCCCCCCCCCCCCCTGTTGTCCTTTTGCAGAGTGTAAAATGAATCCATTCAGGCACATGGTGCTGTGCACGTTGGCTCCCAAGGATCCTAAAACGCATCATTATTGTACAGACAGTGGGCATTTAACACGGCTTATAAATAACGTAAAAAGATAAAAGGCTCCATCTACTTTGAAATGTTCCAAACGTGGAGGTTCCACATAATCTGTGCTTTGCACAACTCTGGAAGCTGGAACAAAACTTCCTTCAAACCCTTTTAAGCTTATTGAAAAGAGACAGGAGATGACAGGAAGAAAGGACGCAGCGAGAGAAGAGGAGGTAAAACTAAACTAAAGTTTCAGTCTAGTTTTATTTTAGCGAAATGAGAAAGTCGAACCCAAAGCGGATTGGCCTTTTTTTTTTTACTGTCACACGTCACGACTTACTGGGACCTCTCAATAGTTATTAGCAGTTGCATGTGTTTTTTCCTCTGTGGAAATGATGTGTGTGAGCGTGTGTGTGTGTGTGTGTGTGTGTGTGTGTGTGTGAGGATGTGATGATGATGAATAACAACAATTATCCATAGCCCTAGAAAACTGTGTAATTGATGGCGGATGCTTAGCGGAGCAAAACAAAGCAAAGAAAAAAAAGAGCTTCCCGTATTCCTGAGGGCTGCTTTATCGCAGCAGAACACACAGATAAAGGCCCCAACATTCAAGGCCGGCGAAAGAAAAATTGCTTCTACATATACACCCCCCCCCCCCCCCCCCCGAGAGCAAATGATAAAATCAGCGGAAAATTTGAAGAAACTGCTAAAAAGTTGTTTTTGTTGTTGTTTAGAGGCGAGCGTGAGGCACTCAAAGGGTGACGGCGAGGTCACCTGCGGGACCAGGTGACACGTCGAAGCACGTCGGAGCAGGAAGAGTCGTCCTGGTTAGCGAGCGCTGCCCAAGCTGCCGAAGCTGCGACTTTGTGTCTGCGGTGGTCTAATGGAGGAAAAGCCGAAGACGAACACAGCGACGCCGATGCTGTCGGGACTTTTTTTCTTCTGCATCATTTGCATAAAATCTAATTGTTTTGACTTTGACTTCTCCCTCTTTTTCAAGATTGCAGCCCTGCTGTCTGACAACGAGAAGCAATTCACTCACAGGACGACGGGGTATGAGGCTTCTCAATCCTCTCTCTCCTGGTGATCGTAATCCACTCTGTCAGTCCCCCCCCGCCCCCATCCGCGCAGCCTTCATCCGTCTCCCCCCACGCCGAGCTCAATATGTAGTTGAAACACAGTTAAGTGTGATATGATAATATTGAATCCCCTGCATTCTCACCTTGATATCACCGAGGATAAAAGTCCCCTACAGGATGTTGCTCTTGCTTTAGATCTCATCCCCCCCCCTCCACCCCCCCTTATCGTGTCCTCTAGTGAGAGAGGGGCCGAAGGACTGGAGACCCCCCCGAGGACGGGGAGAAAAGAAAGCGAGGCAGGCAAATGTTAAGCGTGTGACTGAAATAAAAAATAAAATAAATCAGCTTGAACCGTGGTTGGGTGATTTTCTGCATGAATCGGCTTGGTTCATCGCGGCTGTCGGGGGGGGGGGGACGTGTCAGTAACGTTGTGCGACGGTGTGTGTGTGTGTGATATGATATAAACAGTACACCTTTCCAAACCTTAGCCCTCTGCCAGTTCTCAAAGTGGAATGACACACACACACACACACACACACACACACATGCACAGTGTGTGTGTGTGTGTGTGTGTATGAACCATCAGGTTCCTCCCTCTGAAAGGAGGAGATGTGATTAATCTGGGAGCCTCTTCCTGGATGCCTCCCAGGTTCTGCTGGCGTAGGAAAGGGCTGCGGGGGCCTGTTTGCTCTTCTTTTTGGGGTTTTTCAAGCGGATTAAATATCTGCGTTGCTGAGTTTTACAGATTCCTGTGAGTTTAAGTGTAAATAGATATTTCCCCCTGTGGATGAACTTTTACAAGCTGCCCGCGACACCCTCCCTCTGCAACCCGTAATATATTATTGAAGAAACTTATTTTTGGATGACAAAAGAAACGCATTAGGACCGCGTTAAGAGAGAGACGCTCTTTACAGACAGTTGCAGGAATTATATGTTTTGCACGGAAAAAACCCCCGAAGAATAAAATGACGAGAGCAAATAAAACGCCCAAAAACCGCCTGGCTGTTTTTTTTTTTTTTTTTTTTTTAAACATAGAAAGTAAAATGTGACAAAAGGGCAAGGAAGTGCCACAACGCTGCTTGTAGGGTTCACCGGGGGAGGGGGGGTGGGTTAGAATGCCACCGAGAGTAAAATGTGACAGGAACCCAAAAACTAAAGGCTCTTCTTTAGAGGGCAAAGTGTCTCCAGGACGAACCAACGTCTCTTTGGCTGAACCGCCCCTCGTGACTCGGCGCTTTTCGCATCGGCAGCTTTTTCGGGGAAGTTAACAAGTTAAAAAAGTGGAAAACTTTATTCTTGATTTAAACGCAATGGGAAGGGGGAGGGGGGGGGGGGCACCTCCCCCCAAAGGGAGTGTAAGGAGGTGTAGCTTCACATTCAGATTCACACCGACGTGTTACGTTAACGAGAACTCGCGATATCCAGGTGCTGAGTGCGGCTTTTCTACAAGACGTTTGATCATTTTCAATGCAGACATCAAACCAACCATTAGACACGGGGGGCTTTGAGTATGAAATGCCTGCAAAAGAAAAAAAGATGGCTTGTTTTATCCCATTAATGTCTGAAATGATGTGCTTCGTTAAACACTGACCCCCCCCCCCCCCCCCCCCCTAAAATCTGCAACCCACGATGAATCGAAGATAAAGGTTTTTTGGAGAACGTCAGTGAACAAATGGAACACTCCTTCTGCACACTTACACAGCTCTTGTTGGAACCCCCCCCCCCCCCATATGAAGCCCAGATGCTGTTGCTTTGCACCAGTAGACTCTGAAAATGCAAAAGTGTAAAAACACAGAGACCTAAACGATACTTTAGGAGACGTTGATGTAAGATGTTGAAGCTGTGGGCTGTGCACACTACTGAGTCCATTAGATTCACTGCAGAACCCCTCATGCATCTTATCCCAGGACCGAGAGGGTTTAAAGGATGATGACCTGTTGTTGGTGCAAAAAAAAAAAGACAAGAGGAATGTACTTAGAAACACATAAAGACACACATATGGTTACACTCGGTCTCGGTTTTTAACAGAGCGCCGTGAACTCCAGTTAAATAAAAAAAAAACGACAAACTCAGCAGAAGAAAATGGCAATATCCCTAAATTCCCTGATATCTGTACGGAGTGCAAGAACAACCGTTTTTCTTCCTGCGATGGTTTAAAAAGCAGAATTTCTTCTTCACTTGAGTCGGCATCTCATTCCCGCTTCCCTTAAATAGGTCAAAGGAGCTAATACAAAACCCTCCGATTCAAGCTCCTTACGTGCAGTTGCTTTAACATCACCATTCATACAGATTGCACACAGACCAGTGGCCCCGAAATTGGATTGTATATGAAAATAAATAACCATGTGACGACTGGTTTTTTAACGTGGTAAATCAGCAGAACGTGTGACCCCCCACTGTGGCCCCCGTGGGTGCTTCGAAGCTAATTAAATCAAACCAGAACCGCATCAGCCGAGGTGTTCACATCCTCACACACACACACACGCACGCACACTGAAACAACTCAGACATATGACAGCATGAAAACCACCACGGGGGGGGTAAATACTCTGATTTAGACTCAGGCATTAAAGTCCGGGCAATGTGATACTCGCTACTCCAAAAAGCTCCCTGAAGGAGCAGCTGGAGGATCGTCTGAAGACCAGGATGCAGAATGTCTGATGCATCAGACGGGCAGGGCAGCCAATCAAATCGGAGCTGAGCCAGAAGTGTCTGTTGGCGATAAAACGATGGTTGTGGAGCCGATCACATGGTGGAAAAGATCACAACTTGTGCACTAAAAGGAAAAGCTTTAAGGTGCGTTACCACTAAATACGGACGGGAATCTGCACACAAACAGAAGGGGGGTTTGTTGCAAGTGGGGCAAATAACTAAATAATAACAAAATGAATCCACAGTTGTAAAGTTTGAAGCCTTTAACAATCTGACATTTCTAATGAAATGTCCTTTTGTGGTTGTCCGAATCTGACTGCAGTAACTCCAAAGCGCCTCAAACAGACGCCAGAGGATTTGTTTCTCTGCAGCCGGTGTTTGTTGACCTGATCAATAAACGAGGCTCGCCAAAAACACTCCGGGGGGGGGGAAGGGGGGGGGGGGGAATACATTTCAACCTCAGTCTAAACATCGAAGTGGGTGAGCTGATATTGTCGTAAATATAACTGAAACTGAACCGCATTCCACTGTCACATGTCAGGTCTAAATCCAGCGGCCTCCAACCACGACCACCGCCCCCCCCCCCCCCCCTATTCCCCCTCCTCCCCTCACCCCCCCCCCAGAGGTCTGTTTCCGGGTGGATCGATCATAACGGAGGCGGGGGCTGTAATGGATCACTGGGCCTTGAGGATGGCTGACCTATGACGCCTGTCAAAACCAGAGATGAAAGATCGGGGATAGTGGTCGGGTCTGATTCATTACTTCGTCACCTAACCCCCCCCTTCCCCCCCCCCCCCCGCCTATTCGCATCCTGGACGGAATACGGATCATTTCCGTTCCATCCGCTCCTTCTCCTTGGCTCACACGACTGTGTTTCCGACACAACGCTCTCACGTTCTCCCTCCCATCTTTTGGTGTCGTTCCACCCCGCCCCCCCCTCCCCCCCCCCGCCTCTTCCTGCTCCGGTCAGCTCGTTACCGGCCTTCGGCTCCAGTCCCGGGGGGGGGGGGGGGGGGGGGGCGGATCACGCATCACACATTTTGAGCATCCTCACGTTGGCTGAAGCTGGTTAAACAAAAAACACTTTGGCTGACATGAAAGGCGACGCCTCGACCCGGGGGGGCTGAATAATTCACCCGTGTTCCCTCCTTATCGCCTCCTCCTCTAATTTCCTCTTCCCTCGCCACCTGTCTCGACTCCTTTGCCTTTTTTCATTTCCTCTCCTCTCCTTGTCGTGTCGTGAACTCCTTCTCCCTTCCGGTCACCTCCCCTACTCTCTCTCCCCACTGTCCCCCCCCCCCCCAGTCCAGCCTGCTGTCCATATTCTGAATGTGGCACTAGCTCCTCTCCATCTGCAGTCTGTGGCCCATTAAGCTCCTGTCGATTGAGACTACAGGTGCCGATAAACCCTTTCCGATCAAGAGAATAAGAAAAGGCGAGAGACACTGGAGACGAACGAATCCATTCCGCATTTCACAGCGTTGTCTGCGTTGTTTTTGTGTAAACTTGAACTGAGAGGAATAAAAACATGAACCGGGCAAACCAAAAGCCCTCAAGGAGTTTCTTCCCTTCGCTGAGGATGAATCACAAACAGAAGAACGAATAAAAAGAAAAAAGAGACCAACCTCAGACCTCAGACACAATACACGTTGTTGTCTCGGAAGCCTCGCAGCTGCCAGGCAGACTGCTTGAAGTTTACTTTTACTGGTGTAATGTGCATAACATTATGTCAGCACTATTTATTCCCACAGCCAGGAGTCTCCGGCTAGTGTTTAAAGTACAGCCAAAAGGAGCCAAGATAGGAAAGCTGCTCCAGGTTAGTTCTCATTTCATCTCAAATGCTGTGTCCTCTTTGGACTCCCATTCCTTTTCTTCCCCCCTGTGGTGCGAGGTGTTTTTAAATGCTTTAAATGATGCAATTGAGCAAGCAAGGTGATATGAGATAGGAGTATAGAAGGTGAGAAGGGGTTAAGACAAGCGACTTCGTCATATGTTGATGTGTGTTGATGGCAACAAGGGACCAGCTGAGCTTTTTACGAGCTTGGAAGCTGTAAAGTCAAACTATAGTGCTTCTCATTCATTGAGACGTGTGATCGGTCAACAAATAAACACACTTTATTTGTACATTAAAAAAATCAGAAGCATCTGTTTTCAATAACAGTCCCAATCACCAATGAAAAGGACTTACAATTTACACAATTCACACACATCAATTATCATAAAGTAAAAGAACGGGGCTATTAATAATCACGCAGATACACAGACAATAAACAACCCTGAGGCCAATGAGTGGTATTGAGTCCCTGTTTAGATGCTGCAGAGTTGGACTAAAGAAGGGATTAACTTAGCTTTTTGTTTCCTGAATAAAGTGGGATTTTGCAGGTTGTTTCTTTCAAACTGTCAGTGGACATTTTTACGGTCCATTCACAATTTATGGCATTCTGTGGCATCGCCCGAGTGTGACTCGATATGTGTGACCAGGGTGCTGCTGCAGCTGTTTGCCGACGTCTACCACGAGCGCCCTGCGCGGGCTAAACTGCTGAAGGAGTGATACTGGCAACCCCCTCATTGCCCGTAAATCACATAACTAGCCTCCAACATCTGGGCTGGCACGCAAATATTATCATCAATATTCCACGCGGCACGCCGCGCGCGCCCCGAAACGAACACCTTGCAGGATAATCAAAGCCCCCCCCCCCCCCCCCCCTGTGCCCACCTAAAACCACTAAAAGAACCCCCTAACTTCATCCTGCCTGCCAAATGAAGGAGCTTTACAGGGATGTTCCGTTCTGCCCGGCACCCGCCATGGCTTCTGGGTAATTATCAGTATAAAACTCTCAACAGCGGGGGGGGGGGGGGGGGGGGGGGGGGGCGTCTGCCCGTCCCAGCTGACATGTGACAATGTGGTGTGATCACAGGGAGGTATCGTCTGACTCTTGTTTTTTTTATTTGTTGCAGGGTTGATCCTCCTCTTTGTGCCAAACAATTCACCAATCAGCGGCGTGGACGCAGTTCGCACTGATTGCAGGAGGCTTTTTCTTCTGAATGTGACGCAGAATTCTTGGTGGTCAGTTCATCAACGGGAGGTATTGTTGTAAAGTTTTGGACATGAGTAACAATGATTAAGGCTTGCGAAGAAAACTTTGTGGGAGTACTGGAAGTAGTCAGTTTGTGACGGCCTGTCCGTCACAGAAGCCCCGCCCCTTAAAGCAGAAGAAGAAGACGCGTTTACAAAGGTAAACACACATTAAGCTTTTTGTCGAACAACACACAACCAACACAGGGTCATTTTTTGTAAAAACACCAATAAATTGATGATTTAACTGTTTTATGTGCCTGTCAAAAACAAAAATATATCCAATCCAAAGTTTCCCGAAGCCACTAATACAAAGACGTATGGTCATCCTGCATGTAGGTCGTTAACGGAGTAAGCGTTTTCCCACAATGCACCGCGGCAGCTGGGGAACTTGTAAAAATGGCTTCACCCTCGCCTCCGCAGCTCCTGCCACAACCAGTGTGTCGTAAAGCCTTCGCTTTGCAATTACAGCCTGCAAAAGAGGGGAAGCAGCAGCACAGATGCCCGCCACGGGCGCCTGCACGTGCGCGTGCACGCCCCCCCCCCCCCTTGTAGTGCACGTGCGTGTTCTAACCTCCATGGAGGCGCCACCCCGAAGCAAAGTCAGATGTGAAGAGAAAAGGTTTGTGAAAAAATAAATCTTTTTATAATAAAATAATGAGCGTGTGAGTCACTCTATTACCGCTACCCCTGTTCTATCACACACACACACACACACACACAAAATCAACACATCACAAGCAGTGACAGGGTAGTAGGGCAGAGGGACATCAGCATTGGATGACAGGACAGGCTGAAGGCCTGCTGTCACAGGGGAGGTTTGGAAGAGTGAGATGATAAATACACAGAGAAAGAGCGAGAGATATACACAGAGAGCTGTCAGCTGAAGGAATGAAGCAATGAGGGATGGGTGGATGGGTAGGAGGGGGGGGGCGTGATGGCGAAAGGCAGGAACGCTAGGAACAGACAGATGGTGGAGGGACTGCAGGATAAGAGAGAGGTGTCATTCATGACGCAGGACAGACGGATGAACTGAGGGAGAAATCAGGGAGACGTGCACTACAGAAAGGGAGGAAGTCACTTAAGAGCTGGAGACGAATGAACAGTATACGCGATGCAGGTGATCCCTGCTTCCCGTAGCCCCTCTTCATCCTTCCACCCCCCCCCCCGCCCACCCCCCTCCGCCTCCCATCATCCATCTTTTACAAGCTCCCCTCCCACTGGATTTAACATCTGTCTGCTCTCCGAGTGAAACAACAGCTTCAGAGAAATCCTGCCCCCCCCCCCCCCCCCTATGATATACGCTCACGTTTGTGGCTGAATACAAACCAGCCAGACGGGACGTCCTCTGTATTTACTCGACTGGCCGCCGGGTGGGGGCGGGAACACGGGTGGGCAGGAACCCGGGTGGGCAGGATCCGGGTGGGTGGGATTCAAGTGGGTGGGAACCAGGTGGGCAGGAACCAGGTGGGCAGGAACCAGGTGTGCAGGGTGGGCATGATCCAGGTGTGCACGGCATAGATTTGTCCCTCCGGCGAGGGCCGGGAGCTTAATGTTGCGTCTAAGCTCTTACAGATTGCAAGTGACGATAGAAGAAAATGCAATGAGAGCAATAAAATATAAGAAAACTATAAAGGTGCCCTCAGTGGAGAGTGTAACGCGTGAGTAACCACCCACGACTGGCCGACCCTCCGGCGGCACGCACAGGTACAGGTGGGGTTTGTTGAGTCAACGTCAAACCACCAGAAGTTTTTGATCGACCGTGAGTCCAACTACTCGAGTAAAGCTCTAATTGCTTTTCCTGCTGTTGTCTCTCGTGACAAGAAGTACCCGTTGTTTATGTATTTCTAGCCATCCTTGACTCGTCAGCTAATTAGTTTTAGGGTAATTACCTGCTTCAGCAATTTGTAATGGTCTGTCTTATTAGTAAAAGGAGGGGGGGGGGGGGGGGGGGTGAAAAAAATGCACACCACAGGTACAATGGGAGAAATTACTCTCACCTTTTGATTGAGTCCTTGTCCATTATCTCGCGGCTGTAAAATCTGTCACAGCCTCGTTTGGCCCGATGATGCACCAACACGTGACCACGTGCAGGAGCAGCGTAGCGTGCCTTGTAGCTTCTCTCAGCGACGCGTTTGCGTGTCTGCCAAAGGACGGAGAAGACGAAGCTCTCTTTCTTCCCTTTTAGCTCTGCTTGCTCCTTTCATTCCCTCTCGTGGAAAGAGGTCCCCATCTACGGCAGCAGCAGAGGCCAAATCAGACGTGTCATCAATTTTTCAAAGCTACATTTGCAAGCATACTTAATACCGCCAACAGCTCGCATTAACATATTGTGAGTGAATATTTCAAAGGGGACAATTTGTGTCTCCTCCATTGGAGGTAAAACGCCTTTCGGTGTGTCGGAAGATCAAACAAGCAAAGAGGCCTAAAGCTGATAACTCCTTTATTGACAAACCACGTGGAGTTAGAAGCAAAATGTAGAAATATTATACCACGTATACCACTCAGATACAGCGTTTTAATGCTACCATTTGGGATTCAAATCTGGGATCCAAACAATTTAAAACAGTTTTGCTTTGATGAATATTCACATTCAGCGTTATGCCCCAGGGGAACCTACTGGTTACGCCAAAAGCAATCATGTCCAGCGATTTTAAACACATGTACCTCCGTGGATGAAATGGATGGTGCAGAAGGTTCCTCTCACCCGGAGATGGAGATCAGCTGCGATCCTTGCTGCTCGAATCGCTTCCACGTGTTAAACATTTCTTAAAATATGAACTTTTTACCTGATTTCTTGACATTTGCAGCGGCGAGTAGCATGTAGCCGCGTGGCTTTGCACTTAAAAGCAGAGTCCACCAAGTTTTAACAAAGTAAAATGTATTAGTTGAAAATATTACTTTTACTACAGAAGAAAATGTAACTTTGGGCAAATGAAATGTTACTGTACCGTAAAGGCGATTTTACCTTCTGAACCAACGCACGATGCATCGTAGAATTGTAAGTGTTTACAGTGTTGTGGTGAAAAGATGTGCTTGTGTCTAACATTCAGACGGTGTGTGACCTTGTCTAAAGCTAAAAGCCTTTATAACTGCTGCATGTTGCTAAAGGCTTTTGGCGACATCAAAGTGTCTCAAAGGGAAGAAGAGATAAAAAAAAAAAAAGTGAGGGCCGGTAGAATCCTTTTGATCTGAGAAAAAGTGAAAACGACGCCCCTCGTCCTCCCCACGGAGGCGCTCTGTTGTACCGACGCAGCGGGGCGTGTTTTCGACAAAGCTTCAATGCGACAGCCAATGAACACTCGGAATACAGGAAAAATCAGCAGTTTGGGAATCTGTAGAGCTTTTATAGTGCTTTTGGTCGGACCAGCAAACATCCCAGTACCATTCAATGCAAAACAAGGCTATCAAACACGGATCATTACTTTGCAGTTAAATATTTAACATTTATTCCAATAGTTTAACCAAATAAGGACATCTAATTCAAACAATTCAGTATATCAATGAACATATGTAACTATATATATATATATATATATATATATATATATATATATATATAAAACAATATTGAGAATATGATAACTACCATATTGTAACTATTATAAATATCCAATAATAACATCACATAATAAATATATTATAAAGAATAAATATATCTCAATATAAACATATTTATATAAAAATGTATGAATGAATCTAGTGTGTTGAGGAAAGACCAACTTCAAAAGCCCCACAAAACGTGATGTTGGATTATCAAACCCGCAGGGCGGGAGGAGGTGTGCGTGCCCCCCCCCCCCCCCCCCCCCGGGGATGGAGAAGAAGAGCTTTGCATCCTGTCGGTGGATCACAGCAGCTGTTGACCTTCGGGCCTTGATCAAAGAGGCCTGCTTTGTCTGCTGTTCGTATCAGAACGTGAACGTCCCGCGGCCGTGCTGCCCTTTATTTTCGCTGCCAAACAGACGGCGGGATCACGTCGGCCTGCTCGGTATTCGCAGGCGCTTGTATCGATGATCACAAGGGGGGCGGGGGGGGAGGGGGGGGTCAGGATGCAGTTGGACTGGCTGCTTGGAAGGAAAAAAGCTTGGTTTTACTCTGTCAGGTTTATTCATTCACTTTCAAATGATCTCCAAACATGATCAATCCCCTGCTGAGATCGATTCCATGGTGTCAGGACATCAAACATGAAGCTATGGCCAGAAAGTCATGCAATTAGCCCAGCAGATTAAGTAAATAGATATTATTATTATTTCTCATATATACTATAAATCGTTTAATCAATGCCAGTGAATTAAAGTTGATTTGGAGGGACCCCACGGACCTTTTTTTCTTAGGATAATGGAAATTAAAAAAGAAACCTGACATATTTGCTTTCCCCAGTTTGGACCATGAATTTAAATCTCATCATCATTGTTGACATTGTTTTTTTTTGTTTTTTTTTACAATAATAAACCTGCACTCAACTTAATGCACTGGAGACACAAACTATTGTGTATGAAAGTTTCCATTTATTAGACACACGTTGTTGAAATGAGCGTCAACGCCTCATTGCACTGGGATTCGTCTTCGTCTGACTCGACTTCACAAAGAATATATCTATGTGTACTGGTATCATTGTTTTCATGATCTCTGTTTCAAATGGATCAATCAATCATCGTTCACAGCGTTGTGGAGTGCAAATTCATTATTGACGTTGGAGAAAAACTATTGATGGTGTGATAATAACTAATTGTTGTAGTGATTCTCAAACAACCAAACCAGCACTGCAAAATACTAACGTTTCTGATTTGGTAGAAATAGGCGCGGAAACGGTTCACTTTTCTTTTTTACTAAAGTGAGATTCATTTGTCAAAATTGACACGGAAATGAACATGGACGCAAAACCACTATGGCTCCAGTAAAAATAAACCAACACTTCGCAGAGGAAACAATTTAAAGATATCCAGTTGGTCACAGAAACGTGATTCCTGTGATTCTATCACACATCAAAGAGATGGATCAAAGGCAAAGATCCACCTCCTACCGAGGATTTCCGATCAAGCGGGACGACCAATCAATGCCGGGCGCTTCTATGACGGATTCGCCCTTCGGTGGATGTTTTTTTTTCAGACGAAGCAATAAATTATTTTGAAGTTCTGTTTTTGAAATGGCTTTAGTTTCAGTTTGGTTGATTTACTGAACTCCATCAACTGGCATGTCCCCCCCCCCCCTCCCCCTCCCCTCGTCATCATCATCACTCCTTTTTAATTATTGCTCCGTGTTGCCCTTAATGTCCCGTCTCCCCCCCCCCCCCCCCCCGGGAAAAGTTCTGGTCGTCCGCTGCTCTCCACTGATGTTAAATTAGTTTACATGAAAGCGTGATGCTCTGTGACTGACTCTCCGTGTTGCCACGAATAAACCAATCAGCGGAATCTTCCTGGAGTGGTGTCCCAGAAAAGCAGATGAAACGCCCCCCCCCCCCCCCCCCCCCCTCACCCCCCCTGCAGAGCCGACGTTACTTACAGCACGGCTCAGAGAGATGAGATTCCAACCTTTAATGAGTCTGAGTTTGCAGTAGCAGACAGAGAGAGCGGGGGGGGGGGGTAATAGGAAAGCTTTCGGGGGGCCGTGGACTCTCGCGACATCTCGTCAAAACTAGAAGAGAATTCAGCCGCCCTTCAAGTTCGGTCAAATTCGCCGCCCCAGGTTGTACATGTCCATGTCAAGTTTGTTTTATTGAAGGTTTACTTTAACGTATGACCACAAATCCTCTAAATATCAGAACATCAGAACCATAGAGACCCATAAAAAGCCAGCTGCAGGGTGCCTCCGTGCATGTTAATGTCAGACCGAGTCATGCGGCTCTTATCTAAGTCATCTGACGATAAGATTCGATGTCACTTTTCCCGAAGCTTAACAGTAATTTGAGTTTCCTTCCTTATCATCTCTGCTTTGGTCATGAAAGTCCACTTAACTTTTAAGTTCAGAGTCCCTTGGTCTCTTTTCATCAGGAGACGGCTCACAATGGTCTCCTGCTTCCATCCAGCACACAGTCCCATTAGCACGTGGGCCTCATCCTGGTCTTCAGACACCCGTCATAGTTCTCTAACACGTGTGTGTGTGTGTGTGTGTGTGTGTGTGTGTGTGAGCCGCTGCCTCAGATCAATCAAAATGTAACTGCAGATTAAAAATCCGTGTCATTACTGCCCGCAAAATGTCTTTCATGTCAGTCACCGTTATGAGGAGATATGTTGTCTGTGAGTAATTCCAAAAGCCCAAATGAATTCCAAACTGCAAAACGTATTACAGCTAAAGCATGGAGAGAATTACATGAAGATTTATATACAGCACCAGGCTGTGAATCCATTTTGGACCGCACTTATTAGCCAAACGTCATCACTCAGCATCCTTACCTACAGGAGTCGTATGTGCTGGAAGCTCCATCTTCACATGAGGTGACGTTTAATAGTTTAATGGTAAAAACTTTTTAATCAGTAGGAAAGTGAGACCGGCTTCCAAGCAAACATGAGTAACTTTTACAAATATTTAATTAAAACCCATTTTATCAGGGTGAGTGTTCCTGATTTAACAGCTTAGTAAAAAAAAAAAAATCAAATACAGTTTGATTATATGTAAAGATGATTTTGAACATGATGTGAATTTGAGCGTTTGATTCTAGCTTTGCATGATCTCTTTTAAAAAGGACATACGATACAAATAAGGCTGTTTTTTTCCTCCATTTGGAGCCACAGGAAGACGAATGATGTGTGTTTCTCGTCAGCGAGGGTTTTCAATCTCCTCGTTTGACAAAAAAAAACGAAGTGACGGCAAACTGTCCCCTTCCATCGCTTGTCCTCTGGCTCAAAGCGGCACTATGTGCATTAAATGTCTTATAGTGCCTTGTGTTTTTGTTAAAGTCTCCATGGCTGGATGAATAAAGAATACAGGGGGAACCTATTTTTTTTGTGAGTGTAGTTTAGTGTAAATACTTCCCTCTCTGGGGGGACTCCTGCTTATATAATAGGTATAATTCATCTAATCTCAACCAAAGCCATATTGCTACAGAGAAAACAGATGCTTCGTGTAATGAAGCAAATAAACCGAGTGGATTGATTTATTGAAAGAATTAATAATATAATTAGTCTCAGGCGTCGCTATGTTGAGAGCTTCTGAGAAGCAACCAAAGGGCTCCCAGTCTTGAATTTGGAAGTTTTAAAGTTGCAATAAACAGCAAGACTGTCCTTCCACCGTTCCAGCCATCTTGCTGGTCTTCTAATTGGACATTTGGACATCTTGGACAAGGAGGTCAACTTGTGGCTCAAAAACAGGGCTTCTTTTTCCACGTTGGGGTGATTCATGTGGCAAGTAGATGTAAGTAGATTCGTGAGGAAACTGACATCCCACTAACTGGTGTGACTGCTTCAGTGACCTGTACCCATAATTAAACCCTTTGGACAGATTAATACAATAATATAAAGCCTTTTCCAGTGGGCAGCAGATATGACAGTTCGGATGCTAGTTGATATCTGGTGGTGCACCTTCTGATTTTCTCTTGAACTGCGAGAGAATCGGGAAGGAATTAATGATGGGATTCCTCCGTGTAACAATCCACTCATCGGTGTGTGTGTGTGTGTGTGTGTGTGTGAGAACATTGGTCCGCGTGATGGGATTCACGTGGGAGTTAACACCCGTGTGAATGCGTGTACCATACAGCTACATGTAGCCTCAGGACAATGGGAATAATTAACTTCCAATGCTGTCCTGTGTGTGTGTGCGTGCGTGTGCGTGTGCGTGTGTGTGTGTGTGTGTGTGTGTGTGTGTGTGTGTGCGTTCTGATAGACGGTGGTGGCGTGTACCTGATGAATGGAGTTCACCAGGCTGGAAGACACGAGACGTTGAACATGGATACATCTGCAGCTAAATTAAAATCAATAAACCCAATCAGTGTGTGTGTGTGTGCGTTACTGTCATGAGTCAAGCACAGAGCAAAAACGAGGTGTAAAGTCATCCCAAAAGTCATTTCAAACCCTAACTTTTTAATTCAGCACCATCGACCCCGTAGTTAGATCGTAATAACCAAAAACCCGCAGGGGGTCCAAACGCAAGGCCTTGAATCCGCATTGACCTACTTGAAGCGCCAGATGGGCGGGACGCACGTCGCACGGAACACAGGGAGGACGTCGGTGCCAAATACCCCCCCGTCCCGCACACACACACACACACACATTGGGAAAAGTGACCAATGGGCCGAGCTCCCAGAACACGCTGGTGCAATCTGTCTGAGAGTCGGAGACCCACTGAGACGCCGTGCAGCTTCTTCAGCTACATTCGCCTTGTCGACAAATCTCCCCCCCCCACCCCCCCAAAGTACCGTCTTCTTCAAATTTTCCTTTTAATGAAGGCAATCTTGGTCCCGGTGAGCTCGGAAAACATGTTGTTTTCGGAATAACAATCTGCTCTTGGAACAGCTGGTAATAACTGCTGAGGAGGCTGTTTTGGAGTGTTTTCCTTGTGCCTTCCTGGTGGCGCGGTATCATGAGCAATTATTTGCGGTAATTAGGTCAGGAGGAGGCAGTTGTGTCGCCTGCCGGGGAGTCACAGCCCCCCCGAGCGTCCCCGCCGGGGCAAAGCAACCCCCCCCCCCCCACCTCCCTGTGACTCATAATTGGCAGCGCGTGTCAAAGGAAATGAGAAGGAGCTCATCGCGTGTCATGACTTTCTTGTGCGAAAGCCTCTCACACCAAATAAAAGCTGTGACTCCTCCTGCTTTATGAAACAACACAAAACACTTTCAATTGAGAAAATCCTATTTGCCGGTTAGTAGTTGTCATATATTAGTAATGCATGAGTCATTAACTGTGGCTTTTCTCTCGGTAGGCCTCCTAATTTTGTGCTCACTAGCACCAGGTTATAGATTGACTGCATGCAAATCACATGGCATGCTGTGTAAATTGCTTTTAAAGGATAAGAAGTTCATTGTTTTAATATATATGATTGATACAGCAAAATTTTAAGCGCCGATTTTCTAAATGAAGGAGATTATATGAGTGTTTCATTCTCAATTTAAGTTCTACTGATAGTTAACTGTCAAGGGAATCTGCCTTGGCAGAAATATTAATATAAATAAAACATTGTTTACATACATCACAACGATTATCATCATATAATGAAATATTTTGTAGCGAGTGATTTCTTGTGGGGGGGGGGGGAGAACACAGCTGCTACTGTCTATAATGCGTCCATTAGCCACGTATATTTGTAGCTGTTTGCACAATTTGAGCATGGCAAAATGAACCTTAGTCAATAATAATCACAGTGTTTGCATTAATATCTGAGTGGCTCATACGGATCCATTTAGTTAAACAGCACCCTTTTCCCCCTCATTACAGCACTTCTCCTGGGCGCAACGTGCAAACGCTCAGTTCCTGATTTCACCGGCCTCTTTCTCCCCCCCCCCCCCCTCACCCACCTGCTGGGCTTCTGTCTTCACAGACAAACATGGCTTAAGGGCATCAGGCAGCTCTACGCGGCCTAATAATTCATGGCGCCAGCGAGATCATTTCCTCGGCTCTGCTCGTTTGTCACGGCGATAATTAAACGCTCGGCATTGATCCGGCGCCCCGTGGCGGATGCATCTCACCTGAAACAAACCCAGGTGCACTGGTGTCGGCGCAACTTGTTGTGAGTAAACACGCCCGTGTATTGAAAAAAAATGCCACTTATTTGACGCGAATCGCGAGTCGCCTACCGAGAAAGGTATTTTCTTGAGCCTTTATTTTTCTAATTTTTTGTATTGACAGCCCTTATATTAATATACTGAGACAAACATTAATAAATCCATTGAAATGGTCATGTCCATTTTAACCAGGAAGGCTACCAGTACAAAAACCTGGTGCACTGCATGTCCCCCTTTAACATGGTCTCTCAGTATGGACACTAAACCTTGCACGTGAAAGTAAACAGTCCCGACTTGATGGACAGTAAAGTTCTGATGGAACCAACAACATATACAACAAGTCATCTGTCCCGTTCGCAGTTATATATAATTATATCATATGTAATATTAAATACACCGTCAATCAATGGCGGCTGGTGATTGGTTCTTCTGGTTGGGCCAGCCAATCAGCTTGAGTAAACATGCCAGTATGATTCCAAAAAAGGGTATCAAACACGCATTATTACATAAATATTTAACATTCATTCTAACATAATTGGGACATCTTATTCAAACAATTCAGTTTCAACAATTCATATATATAGTTATATATATATATATATTTGACACGGCGACGCCATGCGCTAATATACGGCGTTAGCGTGCGTTCGCCGCCTCTGAGCCGAGGCTCGCAGTGAATTATTAATTACAGGGGGGGGGGGGGGGCAGAGTGTGAGTTGAAAATCAACAAGTTCAGACAAAGGAGAACTGACGCGCAAACACACACACGCAAACACACACACGCTACTGTGATTTTCTTTGGTCTTTGTTGCACATGTTTTCGCTTTAACTTTTTGTTTTGAATCCCCCCCCCCCCCCCCGTGAAGGAAGCTCCAGTTTTTCTTGGTGAGTTTGGGCCCCCCCCCCATCACCACCCAAGCTGGGCACTTCTATAAAGCTTAGCTCCGTTTATTATTATTAGCAGAAGAAGCCTGAGTTTATTTGAATGTCATCAAATTCCGGGCAGGTTTATTGTTGTACAACAATATATCTGAAAGTTATTAAGATTAAACCATCTGTTTTTTGACACATGAATCGTATTGTTGAAAGCTTTCATGGTGAATAGCAAAAGCCTCTTTTGTTTATTTGAGCAAAAAAGGGAACCATTTATTCATGTGCTCTTGCGTAGAGTTAGAAAACGTATGAAAGTCCTCCAATGAGTGCGTGAAATGAAAGAGAAAACAGAGACTTAATGCCCAAAGGACTGTAATGAAGAAAAACCCGTTGGATTCTGACAGCTAAACTTGATGGAAAGGACTGCGAACATGAAAACAAATAAAGACTAAATGTCTGTAAAGCCATGATAACCGGGATTACTCAATTCAAAATAAATTAAAATACAATTCCGTTCCCATTTGTTTGTTTTTTTACAGCCTCCGTTTGTACTTGAATGTCACACTTTAATTTCCTTTTGCTCCCCGCGTGGTCATGCTGTCATTGCCATCGCTGTAGACGCACACCACACATGACAGAACACGTCCACGCTCATTACCATCGGACGCTCCCTGATAACTTCTGCCCCCTTTTTTGGAGCTGTTGAAGGCCTCGGCGCGAGGTGGTGGACGCACACACTCGCGCACTCACACACTCGCACACTCGCATGGAAAAGGGAGGAAGAGGAACAAGACCAGCAGCTCAGGAATAAGGTGATTCCACTTAGGCCTTGTGGAATTATTCCCAGTTATATTTGTCATTTTGTGAGTCGCCGTGACCTCCAGTCGTTTCGCACTCCTCCTGTTGTTATATTCACCCTCAAAACCTGCCACCGCAGTCTGAAAGGTAACATGGTCGTGTCAATCAATTAAAGATATACTCCCTTCGCTCCCTTTGCTGTCCTCCCAGGGAGCTGCTTCCCACTCTCACTGTCAGATATTATATATCATTTTGGCAATAAGGCTGAGGATAAATGAATGAATGTGGAGAAAATCTTTCCGGTCCTTGGAGATGTTAAAGTGTGTCAAAAAGTACCATGGAAGTAAACTATGCCTATTTTAGAAGAATATGGAGTGCTTTGCAAAAAAAAAAAAAAAGGAAAGGAAGTACGGACATTTCACTGAGTTGAATTGTTCGTTTTACCCAGAAAGCAGTTTTAAAAGAAGTGATCAATATTTAATAGACCAGCATTACTGACATTGAATCTGGCTTAAGCAGATGGGAGTTACTGCAAACGCAACGTGTCTCTTTAAATTCCAAATTAGCTCCCAGAATTCCGTCCAGTGATCTGGCCTGCACTATAAATGAATAAGTAGGAAATATGAATTGAATTAGAGCCGGCGTGTGGAAGCTTTTCAGTTGCTGAATCCGTCAGTGTAGCATCTTTGCCGCCTTGTTCTCATCTTAAACGGCGAGGCATTTGACCCGACGTTCACTCTCCTCTCCGACGACGTCAGAGGAGTCTGAGCTAAAAAAAACACGTGGACAACAAAAGTGAGGAGCAACGCACAGGCTAAAACACATTAAGACGGCATCGCGGAGGCTTCGTGACATCATGTTCACAGAAGATAAGGCGAGGCGAAGGAACAAAGGAACATCCAGATTTAACACTTACCTGTTTATAGAATGGCACCAAATTCGGGGGGCATTTTAAGTATACTGCATATTCTGTTTTTGTAGCACATTGGCTAGAATATGCAGAGTCACCGCATGGTCCTCGATTCGGTGTGATTGCCCTCAAAACCCGCCTTCGCAATCAGACTCAAACTGCACTGGGTTGCACAACAACGTTTTTTTAACTTCTATTCAAATTGGCACTATGCAACGTTCGAAGTAAGAATAGTCTGCATCGGCCCTCCCTGCTGTTGAGTAATATTTCTCTGTGTAGTGCAGCTAAAAAGGTGGGATTCTGTGTCTTGTGGGTCGTTCACTTTACGCCCCACCCGCTCACCCGGTGGCGCTCCGCTGAGGGGGGGGGGGGGGTTGACTTTCGGAGTGAGCTCAAGTGCAAACGCTGCTGCCCCCCCCCCCCCCCTCCCCCCAGGCAGCATCTCAAAGAGGCTCCTGCGTCTCCGCTCCCTGCTGCAAACATGGAGGGAGACCATGGAAATGAATAATAAAGTGTGGCAGGAAGAAAGGGGAAGCGTGGATGGGTGCCTCGGTGGAATTTGGACTTCTTGGCAAGCCGCTGGGGCATTTGCATAACCCCCCCCCCCCCCCCCTCCCTGCAGGTTTGTTTCTGGCACAATATGCACACAGGTCTCACTGCATGCATATCTTTTTTTTCTCCCTATCTCTTCTTCATCTGTCTGTCATCTGCTTCATTTATTTATTCATTTCCGTATTTCAAATTTCTGTTTTTTTTTTTTATTCTACTAAGTTTTTTCTGGTAAACTCGACTAAGCAAACGCTCGATTTCATGCATGAGGACAAACATCTCTGTTAATTCCAGCCGATTCACCAGGGCTGCAATGGTTGGTGTGTTCACTCTATCAGGCACAAGCAGATTGGAGAAAGTGGTGGTGGCAACTCTCTGTTTTATAGCTTAATTTAAAGGCTGGAAACACAATTATCTCAAGCACTTGCTTAAATTGAAACTTGAATCTGCACATACTTATGAGCAGGGAACGACAAGGGATGGTTTAAGGCAATTTAAATACTAAAACATACAAAACAAGAGGTGCGTTGGTAAAAGAGACCTTTAATGGTTGTTGCCTTTGATGGTGTGATTCCCGCACGGCAAAATATGCGTCTGGTCCCTTTTGGAAAAGGACATGCATGATGTGCAGTGATTTACTTGTTCGGGTCAACTTGTTATAATATAAATAGAGGCAATCATCCTGTAAACACAAGGTCGGGGGGGGGGGGGGGGGGGGGGGGGTTCGTTACTGTTCCGGTGCCAAAGTGTCCTTGAGTCCCCCCCCCCGAGCGCTTCCATGCTCATTCCATATGCTCAAGATGGGCTGAATATGTGCATATTTTAATATGTAATGTAAATGATGACATGTCATTAAGTGTAAAAGTAGATAGCGCACCTTTAAGATGAGGGGAAATGTATTTCCATTTCCAGGCTGGGTTTCATACGTGTGTGTCTTTTGTTGTTCATCTTTGCAGCTCACTCTCTTCCCAGTGAGATTCCTCCATCTGCCCCCTCCTCCCCCACCCCCCCCCCCCTCCCCCCGTCATCCCTTTCCCACTCCGCCAGCTCGGCCTTTTGGGGCCAAAGGACCGCGGGCCAAGGAAAACCGGACCCAACGAGGTGTTCCTTGAACTCATCACGGGAAACCAATGAGGCTGGATACATGGCGTTTGCACCAAAGGGAGTGCTGGGCTCCCCTCAAAGTGTCTGAACTGAAGTCTGGTTCCCTTTTAACACGACACCCTCAATGTTCTCTCTGGTGAATGTTGAAAAGAACGAGGCATTGTGAAACATTCACCTCACCCTGGGAACTGAGGATGGTGCAGAAAACATAGTAAATATTGACTCTAGACACATGTACTGCTGAGCTGTTTACCTGGGGCAAATTCCCTCAGAGCTTTTTAGCTCAAAGCAACTCGATGAAACAGCTTACAATGATTTACTGTAAGTTCCACACTGTAGGTGTTCTCTGGCTGTGCAGAACAGTGGATCATTTGCATCGTATGAATGCGTGATACGACTCTTTTGCAGGCTTGTAATTTCACATTTTTACACTCCAGGTGGTTTGTTTCCCGATTTCGGGGCCCCGGCGCAAGTCTGTGGGATTAAATGATATGGATTTGTAAAATAACTGACTGCCAGTCTTCTTTTGCTGCACGGATGACTTGTCTCTGTCTGTTAAAAAAATCAAAACAAATTGGGCAGGGTTCTTCATACGTATTTTTTTTCAGTTCAAAACATGCAGCAGAGCCACAAAGACGATTTTACCTGCAGCTTTCAAATGGCTTTCCGTCATTACTTTGCGTAATTTGGATTCGCAATGCTCCAGGGACTATCAACCCGTCGGTGTCATTTAATTATGGGTGTATGAAATGAGAGTTTTCCTCCCGCACTCCTTTAATGTTCCCGGGAATTGATAAGAGAGAGAAAGCTCATCACATTACGCTGCAGAGCTGTGATCCTGCTTTGTTGCAGGCGCGCTCCCTCTCTCTCTCTCTCGCTAATGGGCCTCATCAGCGTCCGCGGGCAGATACCCGACTATTAGCCCCGAGAGGAGACAGGAAGCTTATTGAGAAACGGAGCAGCCGGACGGGTGATGGGGAAGAAAGAAATGAGGCGAGAGAAGAAAAAAAAATACAGTAATACAGAAAGAAATCGAGTAAAAGGTGATGAAAAATGTCACTGTGACGGGTCAACGAGGTCACAGTTGAGTTAAGTCACAGACTTCTGTCCACTCTATTCCTTACCGACACCGGTCACATGATCAGGTGTTTCCCTCGCGCTGAACTCTGACCTGGGCTGCTTGATCTGTTGAGATCGTCCTGGGACCTTGTGCTGTTTCATCCTGCACCTTTTAAACCCCGCATTTGGTCCTTCGGCGACCCGACTCCTTTCCCTGTGGCTCACGGCTCTTTCGTAATTGGCCACAACGGTTGTAGCCACATGTTTTGGGTTTTTGAAATAAATGCAAGAATAACTGGCTTTTGGCGAGAACAACCTTCTTTGGATACGGTTTACAAAAGAAAGAATGCAAAGGCTCCTACTGGAACACAACTGTCGTCACGATGAAGTTAGAGATCAATTCAAATCCTACAAAAGGGGCGTCTTTAGCGCGGAACAGATCTAGAATAAGCATTTACTGATAATAACAGCGTCATATGTGACTCACCATGCTTACTGGCTACAGGGTGATACGAGAGTTCTCACTTTGCAGCCACACTGTTGAGCTGTGAGGCCTTATTGAAGATTCAGTGAGAAGCAAAGGAATAAAAGCAGAGAGCCAAAGGGGGAAAACTAATGAATATACACAAGGTTATTCTCCTTAAACGCATCATAGCTCAACTCCTTTGTTTACACAAAATCATTTGGAGTATTTGGGGGTTTGGCGTCTACCACTGAGGTGCCCGATCTGTTCTTCTCTTACAAACCGTGAACGAGGCTGTGGATCGGAACCGCTTTTAGTCCAGAGGCCCGATGATGGTCACAAAGTGCCTCCCGTCTGTCACGGTTTGGTCTCTCTTCCTGTTTTATTTTGTAGTGGTCATGTCTCTTGTGTTCCTGGGTAACTTCACTTCCTGCCTTGTCCTGTGATTGCCTGATTGATTCCACCTGTGTCCAATCACCTGCACCTCCCTTGTGTATTTAAGCCCTGTGTGCCTGTTGTCCTTCGTCGTGTCATTGTCTATATGTCCCACGCTGTTGGAGCACGCTATTGGTTTTGTCAGGAATAAAGAGCACTTTTTGATCGAGAACCTCTGCATTTGAGTCCTGCTTCCGCCTGCTTCAGCACCGACCCTGACACCGTCGAGCATTTCTCACTCTAATGAAGCGAGGATTTAAAAAGATGGTCCATCGAGACTGTGGTTTCGGATCAATTATGGATTTTGGGTCCAGTCTCACCTGAACGCGGTGAGGCTCCGGAGCATCTGCAAGGGACACTACCCCCCCCCCCAGGGACACTACCCCCACCCCCAGAGCACAAACTGCTGCCGAATGTCAAGTAGGCACAAATACACACACACAGCTGACCAATAGGTCTGAGAGATGGCCACCTACATGACTGAGGTCAGCAGCTGAGGCCGAACTCCAGATGGACGCAGCGCTCCGGAATAGTAGCTGATTTCAACATGAAACTCAAAAGTTATTTGCAGAATCTTGAACTTAAAAAATAAAAAATTACCTTCAAGAAACCTAATTGTCTGCCCCCTGAACTCGTTCTCTCGTTTTCATTCGTACAACGTTGGCGAGTTTTAAGAAGTCTTTCGGACAGGAAAATAACGTCGATAAATGTATCCTTTTCGGTTTGGTAAAACTTATTTTAACTTGAATTTAAAGCATTCTAGTAAAGCTTTGTTTGAGCGATTCATTGTAAAAAAAACGCCAACCATTAAAGAAAGATCTAAACTGTACCTCTGATGTTTTGTGTTCTGTTGCTATGCAACTTAACTGTTTATCATCTCGAAGCAAAAGAACGACCAGATGTTCTCGTGTGGTTCAAGGAGACATTTTGAAATTCTTTATCGAGAAAAAAAGACAAAGAAAAAAGAAAAACTGCTCTAAAACTAAGTGGAAGCAAATTAGCACGAATTAACAACAGGACATTGATTTTTAGCTGATAAAGGTTAATGTGGTCTGTGACTCGTGTGTCCGGGGAGAGAAAGAGATAAAGACTGAGATGAGAGAATGAAAGCAAGCAAGAACCTGAATGATTCTACATTCAAAATATATGTCGCGTCATGCAACCTGGCCCTCAATCACAGTCACTCATTTTTGGGACGAGGTTTTGTTACCAAAAGCCACAGGAAAAAAAAAAACGGTCCCAGCAGAACCCTGAGCGGTGGAGGTCTGCAGCGAGGCGACCCGGCTGTGGTGCTTGATGAGAACTCAGAAGAACAAAAAACAAAAAAAGGACCAAACAGGGACGACGTCGCCACCAGCGTCCGGCTCCGAAGGTCATTCCTTCACCTCTTGTGTGATTGAAGGCTGTGGCACCGCATGGCACACACACACACACACACACACATAAACACAGAGGGATGACCAATGGCAGCTCAGGATAATCCTTATCAGTGGTCCTGCACATGGTTTTCACACACACACACATACACACAGATGTGTACTGTGCCGGCTGTGTTTTGTCTTTTGTTTGCATTGTATGTATTGTTTGTGCGTGCGTTGGTGTCCATTTACACATGTGTTTCTCCTCTGAGTGAAACGCCGACATTTATATTCAGCCCCTGCGCCCGGAGGAGAAAGAGAGCGCCGCACTTTGTATTCGACACTAATGCACATAAGACACGGACCCCATTTTATAAATAATGATTCATCCTTCAGGCTTTTGGTTTCCTTCCCGCTTTATAGTTTTCCCACGAGTTCCCTATCACAATGTCATTTGAAAAATATATCTATTATTCAAATTTAACGTTGACATTTCCTTCCCGTTTGCTTTTTTTTTTTTTTTCGGGGTTTACTCCTCAGAACATTTTCCCTCTGATGGAGGGACGAGGGACCCAGTCACAGAAACTCCAAATACGCAGTTTTTTTTAACAGGACATAGGAATTTCGTTTGACCCAGTGGATGCAACATTTAGATTGGATGCTGTTGGAGAAAAAAAGTTCACATACTTACAGCATTGAGCTTTGCCTCCAGCTTCGAGCTTCCAATCCCAGGTTTCCTTCATTTACACCTTTCCACGAGATACCCGGATAGAAGGTATTTGATGCACTCTGTGATTCTTGCACCAATCACCTGAACCCAAATACCCAGCGTGACCAGTCCAGTCCCACTGCCAGGCCCCCCCCCCCCCCCCGTGGAGATCAGGCCTTTGGGATGGGACGCAGAGATCAGCCAATGAGCATCAGAGCGCCGTCTCTCGTGTGTCAGGTGGCCTGTTTTTTCAAAGGAGAACTACAAGGGGTTTACTGAATGTGAATATGCTAAGAAACATTTAAATGTCGTGCAAATGTGCTGCATTACAATGCAAAATCTAAAAGGCGTCATTCATTTCTGACGGCGCACCGTCGAACAAAAGTTAATGCTTAGTGTTTTTCTGTAAATCACAGAAAGTTGCAGATCAAATGCAGAGAGCAAAATTCTGAAACGACAGCCTTTTCTGGTGGTTCGTTAAGTACTTTTCTAAATTTGTTTTGACTCCACAGGACTATAAATGATGAACTCAGAAGCCTCCAGTTGCATCTATCCCGGCTTTAAAGCCTCATTACTTCAAGGGAAGCAAACGAACAGAACCTAACAGAACAGAAGTTATTCTCTCAAGTCATTAAGCCAGCGTCCGTTGGTTTCATATTTTAATATACATAATTTGGCTGTGAAGGTTTCTTCTTGAGATTGGTATTTCTTACTGCACATCAGACAGAACTGAAACATCTCAATTCAGATGTTGAGTAACCTGGAGAACCTTACAAAGATCTATGCAACGCGTGGATCCTCTAATGCTACTTTGGCTTTGAGGTGTAAACTGTAATCCAACTTTATTTTATTGAAAACGTTTTATTGACTCCAATGTGATCACGTCGCCTGCTTTCTCATATTTTAGAGGGGGGAAAAAAAAAGGTTTTTTAAATCGACATCAAAGATGAGCACATTTACTTCTGTCAACTGGGGAAAAAGCCCAATGCTTCATGGATAATAAACTGAACCTTGTCAGGGAACAGCAACAACTTCCCCGATTCAATTCAAATACGTTTCCCCTAATGAGCTAAAGAGCGAATGTCACAGCTCCCTCAAAACATGCAGCACCACTCAGATGTTTGGAAACGCTTGCTCATCCAATTGAATGAAGGCGCTGTCGTCTGAATGAAGTCCATCTTGACTCGTCCTTTAATTCTTTCAATGGACAATGGTTCTTAACTTGTCTTTCATACTGGAAAGGCGACTCATCGTCTCACTGCTTTGCTGTTGGAAAACATCTGGTCTCTCCACCTCGGTGGAGCCTGCAGCTTGACATCATGGCCCATTTTAAAAGAGTCCAAAGTTGAACCCTGGCCCGAACCCTCCTCGACAAGCTGACCTTCGGTCCTGAGGTTGACGGGAGTGAGAGAATCTAGCTGCTCTCTGCCGCCCCTTCTCCCGGAGGATGAGGAGTAGGAAGGTGGAAGGAGGAAGGATGCTAACGCTGCTAAAACCTCTGCAACGCTCTCTTCCTCTCTTCCTTCCTCTCATTGAGGAAGAGGGGAAAGATTTAGGAAAAAGGAAAGACGTGAATAAAGGGAAGAGACAAGAGGACCGGCGCGTGTGTCCACTCCCACTCAGCGGAGATTTAAAATAAAGATGAAATCTTCCAAAACGGAGGAATTATATTAAGCTTTCCTTTGGGGGGGGGGGTTACGTTGAGCCGCATAGCGAGCTGAGAGCGGCGGGCCGGAGCTCGCCCCGGGGAGATTAAGAGCTGTCACGTCTGTTTACCCGTTAGCACCACGACGGGGGGGGGGGGGGGGGGGGCCTTTGTAGGCCAGACGCCACCGAAGGATCTCCCTCGCTGCTGTTTCCTCCCCCCAAATACTCACATGTAGGGAGTCTTCCAGGAGGGGGGGGGGGGTGGCGTTTAAACACACGCTCTAAACGCCACGCGTCTGAGGGTCCCAATTCACTCCTGCTCACGGACCTTGGACTGAAGGGTTGTAATATATTAAAGACAAATCATTTAAATATACATAAGCAGCCACAGCAGGCCCGTGCACAAATGTAATGAATAAATACTGTGCACTTGGTGCTCTCCACACAGCGTGCACAACACTCCCCGAAAAGACTCCACTGCAACATTTGGGGGTCTGTATGTAACATCGCTTCATCAAAGTTCATTTGTTGGGATTCAAACCCAATGCATCTGTTAAATGATGCATGTGACATCTGTTAATGTGGTTTCTTGGTTTTATTCTTACAGTTGTTCCCAGTGTGAGTTCTTCCCCTTCTGCAAGAGCAACAGATGCTTCCCGGTTCTTCCTTTTAAGTGACGGGTTTCAGTACCGCCTCTTTTATTCTGCTTCTCTTCGGTGCGAATGCTCTTTCCATCCCGCACTTTCGCGTCCCCTGACTCTCAAATGAATGAAAAGGGACAGCGACGGCGGAACTGCTGAGTTTAGCTGCGGCTTCCTTCCAGTTACGACCATTCAGTGCAGCAAAATTTTAAGTGATTGATCAAATAAAATATAGAAAGTATGAAAATCAACGTGCACGTATGACTCCAAAAAAGCATTTTAAGTCGTTAATCTCTAATATATATTTTCAGTAGGTGGTTTTTGCTGTTCAAACATACCGTGTAGTGTTCATGTCTTATATTTGCTGGTCAGTTAGAGACGTGATGCAGGAGTTAAGTCAACACGGCGTCAACATTTCACGAGTTTTTTCTGGGATGGACTCCAACACTCCGAGTAGCAAAGTGTGCGCAGTGAAAAGCAATACATGAATGAATGGAATGTGGTTCGTTTCTCAATTTTAAAACTGCAGCCGGTGATTGACAGCAGCAATCACACGTACGCGGCCTAAATGCTGTATGCTGAAATTAAACCGAGGTGGTGTATAATGTTCTGCGTATCTCTGTAGAGAGAGAGAGAGAGAGAGAGATAAAGTGTTCAATCTGCAGGAAGAGCCGACGTTCTCACCTCACATGAGATTAAATTGTGCATCTAATTGGGGCGACGTGTTTCCTCTCGAGCGAATCAGCACTTCCAGCGTAGGATGTTGCAGGATCCGGCGTGACGATGGGGCAGAGTGGGACGTGCGCGTCGACGCAGTCAGCCTTTCACGCATCATTACATGGCGGCATGTTTCCAAACCCTCATATTAATCAACCTGTTTCATTCAGCCCTGGTTGTCACTGCGAGCGGAGCAATGCAGGAGTTCTTTTTTTTTTTCTTTGAAGGGGAGGGGATGAGGTTAACGTGAGTTTAGGTCGTGGTGATGAAGAGGAAGGGTTTGTGGTCCAGTGGGAGGGGGGGGGGGGGGGGAGGCGCGCATTACGAGGGTTTGTCTGCAATTCGTAGCAGAGGAGATCAAATCTAGAACAAACATTACCTGGTTGTACTTTTCATACGTTCCTGTCAATTTGAATCTTTCTCCCCACAAAATATGCAGCATTGACTGTTTTTTTATTTTTATATCGCATCCAGATTTCGTTACTCATCATTTTGTAGTCAGTGGAAGCACATAATTTGAGCCATATATGAAGCATCTGTTTTTGGAGAAAAATATTTTTTTAAACTGAAACTGATCAGATTGTTCCTGCTGGTCGAGATCCCCCAAACTGTAGCTTTAATCCCCAAAAAATAACTTCCATTAAAGGGCAATATGAGCAACCGTATGTGTTTAAATGTGTGTTATTCTTCTATTTTGGTTTCATTTGCAGATTTCTATTCTCGTCTTCTTCTCTTTAGCCGTTGGTGTAAGTGAAGGGACATTAAAGGGCTTCATTCTGGGCCTCGCAGCACGTACAGTAGAAGTGTGTGTGTGTGTGGGGGGGGGGGGGGGGACACACACACCAATCATCAGCCTCTTACATTCCAACTGGCAGAGGCGAATAATAAATCGGCGCCTTATGCATCGTTTCCTCGAAGGCCGATTTCCGGCCAAAGGCTGCCGGGAGTTTCGGGGTTTGAGACTTTCTTCTGTTTTTGTTCTCCTCACGTCTCCTCCACACAGGGCCAACGTTGCTGAGGAGGAGGGAGGCGACCAGTTCAACACCCACACTCCTACTTCACCTCATCCCTGCAACATTTCCGCCCACAATTAGATAAATTCCGTTGGCTTTTGAATCATTTGTGTGTGTGTGTGTGTGTGTGTGTGTTTGGAGTCGCCTCAGCCAAGACTATAATTGCGCACGTCGGGTGTTTTTAAAAAAAATCACTAATTCCTCATCGTCATGAACGTTCACCGAAGGCCTTCCCACCAGCGGGCGAGGCGGGTAGATGCGGGTTCGCCGCCTCAGATGCTTCATCGGGCGCCGCCATTCACAAATGATTAAAGCCTCTTGTTGTTTGAGTGTTACTGACTCTGTCTCGTCGCTCGGCGTGTGCTCACTGCACGTCCCGCCCTGATTGGGCCGTTTGCCTTTGATTCATCGTTGTGACGTGCTGATTGGGTGAATTACAGTAAATTACAGTAAAACGAGACGGATCCTTTCCTCCATATGAACACTTCGATGATGGCGGGGCAACCGGAGGAATGTTTTATTTTAAAAGAGATTATAGTCATCAGAATTCTTTTTAAATCTATGTGGCAAGGGCCTTCTTTTTCATGATTAACGACAAAAGAACAACAATTTGTGTCAAAATTACAGTTCACCAATTTTTAAGTTCAGGATTTTACGATTTTGCAACAGTCACATACACTTTGTGAGAAGGATGAGTCATCGTTATTTAACTTTTCTTTGACTGTTTCTTGCCACCACAGCCGAGCATTCTGACACTACAATGTGTTGTGTGTGTGTGTGTGTGTGTGTGTGTGTGTGTAGTTTGTAAGATATTTTAGCAACGCTGTAAGGAACAATGCTTTAGTTGACAGTTGAAGATATTTAAGACAAAACATTTACATCTAAAGAAACTAAACTCTATCTTTGTCTGTGACTTTGAATGCATAATGAGCGTGTAATTAGGTGAGATAGAAGTGAATTAATATGGTTTTTGATTGGCTGGCTGGTTATCAGGACACACATAAAACAAACATAGTTAGCTGCGTGCGCAGCAGCTGCTTCATTAGCTCAAATGTAATCGCCGCGCTCAGGGGACATTTTGAAGTCTTCAGTTCTTCTTCACGAGTCATTAATTGCACTAATAACAAGGGCAAAACATGTAAAAAACATGCAGAGATGGTTACTATTGCTGCATCTCTCTACGGCGGGTAACCATTCGTGGATTTGGTGGAGATTTTATGTGACTGAAGATCTAAATGGATTCTTTAAATAGCTTTTGACTGATTAGTCCCACAATATCATCCTTATTTTCCGTATCTGGTCATCTGGTCAAATAACGGCGTTTACTGTCTTCTGGCAGTAGGAACCACAGGAAATTCAGCTGAAAATCTTCTCAATCTTCTCTCGGAGGCGGAACCACGTTACCGCAGTGAGGTGGACACGAAGAGCTCACCCAAAGCCATCCAGAAGGATCCACAGTAATGGAAACACAGGCACCAATGTTATATTTCATTTCCGTGCAACGCTTCAACATCCAGTGCATGTTTGTGCGTCTGTGTGTGTGTGCGTTATATTGATAGTGTTCGAGAACAGAGTGACACTCGGATGTCACCCGTGAAGGACAAAGGGGACGTCTCCTGAACAGTGGGTTATGATGGAGATTTAATGTGTCCCTGCATGCGTATATTTTATGTAAATCACTCTGTTGGTTCCTCTGTTGTTGAAATGGGATGAATTGATTATATCTTCTTATTTTGTTTGACGTGCCGAAACAATCCCACGTCGGCTAATAGCACACAGATATTTTACACACTCTTGGATATGTGTTTAAGAAAAGAAAAAAGAAAAAGAAAATCGCAAAGAGCTGTGTCATAATAATACTGTTATCTACAGATTATCACGGTAAAGAGCTTTTTCTTTTCTTTTCGCCAAGCTTTCTGGGGGGAAACTGTAACATCTAATATCTAAAATCTAATTTCTAATCTCACTAAACAGAGCAGCGTACACATGAAGGGACGCATGTCACGTTCCACACATCTATCACAGGGTCCACAGTGGGTTAAGATGTCAGGATGGAAGGATCCATGCGGAAAGGCCCTTTGTGTGTGAGTGTGTGTGTGTGTGTGTGAGACAGCGAAATGTACAGTCAGGTGTCCACAGAGGGGACGAATGGACCTACTGATCCTTTTTTCAATCGATTCCGCCGCCTGCTGCACGGCGAATCTTTAACTACTCATCAGGAACTGAACTTAAGAGCCCTGATTTTTAAAAATGAATCAACTCCGGTTAATGTCCTCACTAAGTCTGAACCTGTGATCAACGTGTACTTGAGTTTAACACGGAGACGGGAGTTTGAATTAAAGCTTGGCTTAAAAATAATCCAATAAAATCAAGTACCGATGATGAGGCTTTCTTGTTGTTTGTTTCCCACTTACTTTTTTTCTTTCCTTTGTATCCTGGCTGCCTCCAGAAAACATTTCCCCTGTGAGTGAAGCTTTTGTCGTAACGAACTCACGCCGCTGAGCAATAACGGCCGGCGTCACTCTGCGTTCATGCTAATTCCACCGGCTGGATGCGCCCGTGACAAATCTCCTCCGGGGGGGGGGGGGGGGGGGGGGAACGTGACATCTATCTCATCCGTCACCTGTTTTAATGATGTTTTGTATGTGGGAAGGAGGAGTCGATGAGTCGTGGCCGACGTCATTTTAAATCAACCTATCGGAGAGGTTGACATCATTTACCCAGAGGCGTTCACTGTGGAAATGTTCTTTCTTTTCTTTACTAAAAACAGTGTCATGCTGCAGACACACGGTGTCTGGCTGTAGGGCTAATTAGGTTTCCCACGTCTCTCAGGGGCCCGAAATCAGTCACTAGCTGTTTAAGATTCCTTCATCAGTGAGCAGCCCCCTCCCCCCCTCCCAGAGCTGATATCAATGAAAACACACGGAACACTCCAGCCCCAATCAGAGCTCTATCAATTAAGAATCAACTCGAATCGCCTATTCAGGCCCAGTTTCCGCATGGATGCCCGACGCAAAGTGGGTCACAGACCTTTGGTTACTCAACGCAGGGGGGGGGGGTTCTGGACACGAAGCGGCCGGGCTGCATTTCCTCTGCAGGCGCACACATGTTGAATGATTGGCCCGTCTGCAGGAAATATCTCTTTGTGAATCTTTTATTCGAAAACTCCTCGGACTTTAGAAATTGCAGAACTGCAACGCTGACAAACCAGGTAAGCTGCTTTGACACCCTCCCTCGGCGAAACTGTTACGGCCACAGCCTTCTGAGTTTGTTTTTGTGATTATTAATTGGTTTGGCCTTTCTGAGTGCAGGCTCCGCCCCTGCGCACCTGAGAGCGGTTGCGGTGATGGCTCAGGCTGAGCATATAGAGGGGAGAGCGACTGAGCGCCGGGAGAAGGAGGAGACCTGCGAGAGCGCCAGGCCCCGGCCTCAACACCAGGAGACCAGTGTTTTGTGTTCGAGCTACTATTGTGATATATTAATGTGTAAAACGGAGAGGCTGGAGGTTGGAAAACTATAAAAAGAACTTTGCATCGCTTCCTGCCTATCGCGTTTCTTTATGTGGCTGACCCCTCGGCTGAACGAGCCGTCACCTTATCGAGGGGTCCGTAACATAAATGGGGGCTCGTCCGGGATATCTGTGTCCGGATAGTAGCTAAGGAATTCGAGTGATCTAATTTAATTCGGGTGATCCACGTTCTCTGGTTAGACAGAGTAAGCCAGCGGGGCTGTGTTTAGCGCCAGTCCTGACAACGGTTTACTGTTTATTATTTTGCCTTTCTTATTTTAGTTTGTTATTTTTGGAGGTACTCCGGGGGAGAGAGCGATCTCTTAATCGGTACCCTCTGAAGACTAGAGAGGAAAAGTTAGCTTTATGGGTTAGGTAAGTAGGCCCAGAGAATGTTGGATTATCCTGATTATTTCTGCATATTGTTGTTTAAAAATGGCAACGTTTGAGTTAAGCCGATATATAGATCAACCAAATGTTGAAGTTTTAGGGACATGTCGAAAAAGTGATTTGTCTCTTATTGCTCAACATTATGGGATTCCTTTTTCTAGAACACTAAGAAAAGCAGAGTTAAAAGATTGTTTAGTGGCTGGCTTGGTTAATAAAGGTGTTTTTTCGGCCATGGAGTCTAGTCCCACTGTAGCGGCGGAGTTGGAGGCACCAGCTGCTGCGGGAACTTCGCCTTTACGCGTATCGCGTGGTGGTCCAGTAACTCCCTTGGTGGGGGTTGGTGCGGAGGAAGGTTTAGCCTACTCGATGCCTAAATTTGAGCCTCTTTCTCTTTCCACAGAATCAACAGGGAGTCGCTCAGATGCACGTCTAAAACTACGTTTAGCACGGCTGCAGTTGGAGACCCAGGACCGAGCTCAGGCAAGGCAAGATGACTTGAAGCGTCAGATCGAAATGTATCGAATTGATGCTGATACCAAAGTACGACTGCGGGAGTTGGAGTTACAGGCTGCGCCCGAGGTACCAAAGAAATCTACTGTCAAAACATCTCTGGTCGAAGGTGATCCCGTTACGTCGCCTGGTCCATCACCGTCGGGAGGCGTTGACGAACCAGTTGGTACTGGTGGTGATTCGGTAGCGCCGTTTTCAACACATTTTGACGTGGCTAAAAACATCTCGATCGTTCCACCCTTCCGGGAAAAGGAAGTGGAAGCTTATTTTCAAGCTTTTGAACGAGTGGCGTTAGCTTTAGGATGGCCAAACGCGGTTTGGGCACTAATGTTGCAATGTAAAATCTCAGGTAAGGCGCAGGAGGTATGTGCATCTCTCTCGTTAGAGGAAAGCGTACAGTATGAAGCCGTGAAAGCTGCAATTTTACGGGCATACGAACTTGTTCCTGAGCATTACCGACAACGGTTCCGTACCTCGAAAAGGGGCACGTCGCAAACGTATGTTGAATTCGCTCGGGAAAAAGGCATCTTATTCGATCGCTGGACCAAGGCGTGCAAGGTAACTGACTATAACTCTTTGCGAGAGCTGTTGCTGATCGAAGAATTTAAGAACTGTGTTCCTGAACGTACTGCATTGTATCTGAACGAACAAAAAGTCAGCACTGTTCAGCAGGCTGCGGTGTTAGCTGACGAGTATGCTTTAATGCACAAAACGGTGTTTTATAAGCGTCCGTCTGATTCTGGGGGTTCCGCCGTGAAGGAGAACGAAAATCTTTCCGACTCGAGAAGTAAATGGAGTCCTCCCAGTCTGAAATCTAATCGAGAATGCAGTTACTGTCACAGAATGGGTCATAGTATGGCTGAGTGTCGTACGTTGAAACGTAAACAAGAACGACAAGATTCTTCATCTTTTCAACCGCGAGGCTCGGTGTTGGTGAAAACTTTGTCTCCGGCGGTTGCAGTGTCCCCCACGACCCCAGACAGCTGTTTCAAGCCGTTCATATTCCGCGGTTTTGTTTCAGTAGGTGAGAGGGGCGAGGATCGAAAACCGGTAAGAATTCTCCGGGATACAGGGGGGTCTCAGTCCTTCATATTAGCAGATGTTCTGGATTTTGGTGTTGATTCCGCGTGTAATACCAGCACGGTGGTGCAGGGTATTGAAATGGGTTTTGTGACTGTCCCGTTGCATCGGGTGCACGTTACGTCTGAGTTGGCGTCTGGATGTTTTGAGGTGGCAGTGCGTCCCTCGCTACCTGTGAGAGGCGTTGACTTTATCATGGGTAACGATATAGCTGGGGGTAAAGTCATGCCGGTGGTGCAAGTGGTCGACGTCCCGCACAACGACTCTCAGGCGGATGTGCTTGCTAGAAACCTGCCAGGGGTGTTTAGCGCCGTGGTGACACGAGCCCAAGCAAAACATGACCTTCAGGAAAGTAATATACTCTGCGATTCTGTGTTTCCCAAGATTCTGGGAACTGACGTGCTGGCTGATCCTCCAGAGCCGCCCAAAACGACTCCAGGGTCAGCTAGGAGCTTTGATCTCATTACTAATTTGCTTGTTTCGCGCGAAACTCTGATTGAAGCGCAGCGAGAAGATTTATCTTTAACTCCATGTCGGGCGAGTGCTGAAAAGGGGAAAATATCGCTGCGTAATCACCAGTTTTACTGGCACGATAAGGTGCTAATGCGTCACTGGAGTCGATCGCTAAATCCTGGGCAGCAAGACGATTGGAATGTGTTGCATCAAATTGTGGTGCCCTCGAAGTTTCGATCACAGGTCTTAGAACTGGCCCATGACCATCCTTGGTCCGGACACCTCGGTATCACTAAAACCTATAACCGGGTGCTCCAGCATTTCTTTTGGCCAGGTTTAAAAACTGTGATCGAAACTTCGAGGGCACCACAATTTGATGCAACACATTCCAATCGTCTTGCTGCCCAGGATTTAGCGATCGACTCCAGTGACGCATTAGCATTTGTTACGGACCCCTCGATAAGGTGACGGCTCGTTCAGCCGAGGGGTCAGCCACATAAAGAAACGCGATAGGCAGGAAGCGATGCAAAGTTCTTTTTATAGTTTTCCAACCTCCAGCCTCTCCGTTTTACACATTAATATATCACAATAGTAGCTCGAACACAAAACACTGGTCTCCTGGTGTTGAGGCCGGGGCCTGGCGCTCTCGCAGGTCTCCTCCTTCTCCCGGCGCTCAGTCGCTCTCCCCTCTATATGCTCAGCCTGAGCCATCACCGCAACCGCTCTCAGGTGCGCAGGGGCGGAGCCTGCACTCAGAAAGGCCAAACCAATTAATAATCACAAAAACAAACTCAGAAGGCTGTGGCCGTAACACTTCCCCCCCTAGAGGAAGAATCATTTTTTTTTTTTTTTTTTTCTTTTCCTCCTTCCTTAGAGGGAAAAAGAAAAACTGATTCTGCATGGGTTCATACAGAAAATCCTGTTCCTAAATTAATCCGCGAGACAACGCATCTGCAACTACGTTGTCAGAGCCTCTTTTATGACGGATCTCAAGATTGTACGGCTGAACCATTAAGGCCCAACGCATGAGTCGTTGATTTTGGTTATACATTTTGCTCAGAAAAACAAGTGGATTAAGATCTGTATAAACAACGACAGGAGACGCACTAGCCCCCACGTAAACGTTAAACTGTTGTAATGCTAGCAACAGAGCTAAGGTCTCTTTTTCAATGGTTGAATAATTCAACTGATGACTGTTGAACTTAGCTGAGAAGTATGATAGGGGGTGGCCTAGGTTGTCAGCACCCTCCTGGAGAAGGACAGCTCCCACTCCAACCGCGCTGGCGTCCACCTCCAGCTGGAACGGACGAGTCAGGTCTGGGGCGGACAGCACCGGTGCACTGCAAAGGAGAGATTTTGCCGACAGGAATGCCTGCTCGCATTCGTTAGTCCAAAGAAAACCCACTTTTGGACTACACAGTGTTGTTAACGGCGCAACAACAGTCGAGAAGTTCTTGCAAAAACAACGATAGTACCCCACCATTCCCAGGAACCTACGTAGTTCTCTCCTCGTAGTAGGTGTTGGGTAGTTGAGCACAGCAGCCACCTTTCCGTCCCGTGGTCGCACTTGACCATTTCCCACCTGCTTCCCTAGATACGTTACAGAAGCTTTTACAAATTCACATTTTTTTAGATTTAACGTTAAGGAAGCAGCGGACAATCGGCCAAACACGTCATGCAACGTTAACGTGTGTTCCTCCCACGTAGACGAGTAAACGACAACATCGTCTAAATAAACAGTACAGTTAGGAACCCCCTCTAAGACTGTGGACATTAACCGCTGAAATGTTGCGGGCGCGTTTCGGAGACCGAAGGCCATACGCGTATACTGCAGAAAAGCGTCGGGGGTTACAAACGCAGAGATTTTAGAAGCCCGCTCGGTGAGGGGCACCTGCCAATAACCTTTCAATAGGTCCAATTTGGTGATGTAGTTTGCACTCCCAAGACTATCCACACAATCGTCCACACGTGGTAAGGGAAAAGCATCCGCCACGGTGACGGAATTGACCTTTCGGAAATCGGTACAAAAACGAAGGGACCCATCAGCCTTCGGCACCAGAATGCACGGCGAGCTCCAGGGGCTACTGCTCGGAACAGCGAACCCATTCTCTAGTAAATATTGCACCTCAGCTTTCATTGCCTCTCTCTTAGTTAATGGACAGCGGTAAGCATGTTGCTTGAAAGGTCCTGCACGGCCAACTTTGATGTCATGCTGGATGACATTAGTTCCGGGAGGTACGTCATTGAACAGATTTGGGAACTCCTTTATCAGGTCCATTACGTACCGTTGCTGTTCGCGAGATAGATAGGCCAGTTGAGAAGGGAGTGAGGTTAAGACTTCCGAATTTTTGAAACACCCCCCGTTTAAAACTTCCATAGAGACATGCAACCCATCATCCTCAGTGTCGGCAGGTAAAGCATAAGTTACCAATGAGACCTGCTCGGTGGGTACCTTAGCTACCGGATCGTCAGGGGTGGTCGCTTTCGGTTCAACACGACATAAATAGGGTTTCAACATATTTATGTGACATACACGTGTTTTTCGCCTCCGTTCTGGAGTGTACAAGATATAGTTAGTTTCATTCAACTTACCCTTGATCACGTACGGACCCGAAAAACGGGCCGAGAGAGTGGTCCCATGAATGGGGAACAACACGAGAACTTTATCTCCAGGCAGGAAACGACGCACCACCGCTTTTGTATCAAAGCGTTTCTTCATCTTCTTTTGCGACAATGAAAGCGCTTCCTTCGCCGTATTACAGGCGTCTCGCAAACGTTCCCGAGTACGTGAGACCAACTCGAGAACGTTTGTTTTCGCGGACAAACCTCTATCGAGAAACTCTTCCTTTAGCATTTTTAAAGGACCCCGGACATCATGCCCGAACACGAGCTCAGCCGGACTGAACCCGAGAGAGTCCTGTCTTGCCTCACGCACTGCAAATAAAACTAACGGGACCCCATCATCCCATTCCTTTCCAGTCTCGGTGCAATACTTGCGAAGTGCGGATTTTAACGTCTGATGCCACCGTTCTAAAGCTCCTTGCGACTCAGGGTGGTAGGCACTTGCGACGACATGAGCCACTCCAAGAGCCTTTAAGGACGTACGGAAAACGCAAGACATAAAGTTTGAACCCTGATCGGTTTGGACCGTTTTCGGCAACCCAAAGGTGGTAAAGAATTTTGTTAGTGCCTTAGTTACCGTCTTGGCCGTGATGTTACGTAACGGGATGGCTTCCGGAAAGCGTGTCGCGACGCACATGATTGTTAACAAGTATTGGCACCCGGACTTAGCACGAGGGAGTGGACCGACACAATCAACTAGCACGCGCTCGAATGGTTCGCCGACGGCAGGAATAGGACAGAGGGGAGCCGGCGGCACAACTTGATTAGGCTTCCCATTGACCTGACAGATGTGACAGGTTTTGCAGTATTGTGCAACATCAAAACCAATCTAATCACCCCCATGTTCCCTGATCTGGCTCCAGCTGTTGAGGCTTCGAGTGTTCTTCTCCTTTTTTCTAGACATCTCGCATGACGCCACAGACGTGACGGTGAAACAGCTAAATGGAAATCAGCCATGTTTCATAATTTCATGACGTACACCGGGGGCCTTTCCTTCTGTGCCAAGTCCAAATGTCTTCAGTGGAAATGGGCCCTTGTACGGAACTCCCTCTGTAGACCTCAGCGGTGCTGGCTGGGTCCAAACCCCCCCCCCCCCCAACAACAACAACCAAGCATCTGCCTCATACATAAGCGGCTATCTGGCGGAGAAAAGGCACGCGCCATCGCTCCCGAGCTGCTGAATATTTATTTGGGACTGCAGGTTTGCTATCAAGGTCAAACAGCCTCGACTCCTACCTTCAAAGCGCAGTCATTTACTCCCCTGAGCTGTTGGAGGGGGGGGGGGGGGGCGATAGCAAGGAGAAAGAGACAGGAAAGAGATGCAAACGCGTGGCAGCGTTTTGCGTCTTTGTTTCCTCACAATCGTGGTCAGGAGGGGGGGGGGGGGGGGGGGGGGGAACTTTTCCTCTGTGTTTGTTCTCTCAGCCTTTTTTTTTTTTATTAAAATACCAAATCCCTCACAACTTCAGAAATCCCGCCACGCAAGATAGCGCTGGATCTAAATGTCTGCGGCGGCGTGTGGCTTCAGAAAAGGCGGGAGCAACAGGAGTGTGTGTGTGTGTGTGTGTGTGTGTGTGTGAGATTTATCTCCACACCTGTGTAATGACTCGCTGTGCTGTTGTGTTTATCTACAAGGGAACACAGAGGGGGAATGATGGAACGCCAGGCGACATGCCATGACACCTCCGGCTGTGATTAAACAGCTTTTATTTTGCTCATCTTCCTCACATTTGGCGGGTCCAAGTCTCTCCCGTAACTGTGTTTTGTTGTCTGAGGCCCCCCCCCCCCCCCCCTTTGTCTCCTCCGCCCTCTTTTTCGCTTCTCCTGTGTTTCAGAACGAGCAGCTCTAGAGAGGAGAGAGTTGGTCCTCCGTTCCTCTTTGCTCTTCTCTGCTTAACCTCAAAATTCCTAGTCTTTTTTTTTTGGCCTTGCGCAGCTCAGGGGGGGGGAATCACATATTCACAAAATAATAGAAGGGGGGGGAATAGAGAGAGACAAGAGAATGAAATTGAGAGGAGAGCTCAAGCCGCGTCAGATAAATGGAGCGTGACTGCCGGGGCCTCTGAAAGCCGTGTAAGCGTGCGCGATAAGGCCCCCCCCCCCCCACTTCCACCCGTTTGTCACCCTTCTTCTGTGATTACCCGTTTGTTTTATCATTCCCTCTTTTTCTCCCTCCATCTACATCCAACCTGCTGTAATTACCGTCGGAGTCGCGTCCTTTCCGAGTTATTAAAGTCTGGTTGGCGGCCGTAATCCAGTCCAACGTTACAGTCCCATTTTCAATGAATATGTCTAAATCCATTCCTGTACAGTTCAAACTCCACATACACCCCCCCCCCCCCCCCCCCTTTTCTTTTTTTTTGTTGTTGTTGCGAAAAATGCAGCAATATTAAACTGCCATGCTCGTTTGTGTTTACAGGAAACACAGAACCTTCAAGATGCTGGAAATAAAATCCTGTGGAGGTCCACGTATGACAACAGAGTTACAGTTAAAGTCTCTTTGTTTTGGGACCTTTCCTAACCAGACTTAAACATAGTGGCAGTAGAGCAGAAAAGGTACGAATCGTTTTCATATCATTTTTTTCCCCCCTGTGGTTGGAAATTAAACACGTCCTCGGATGCCTCTGGACCGTTAATCCCTGCGTGTCGTGTTGTACGCGTCAGTGCCTCCGCGGGGGGGGGGGGGGAGAGTCCAGAACACGCCGTTAAAAGAAAAGACGGCCCGGTTCGATGCATGTGCGGGAACCCGGTTTGCTTATTCTGCACGACGTGTCTTCACTGGGTCACGCAAACACTCGCATACCCACGTCAAAAGTGGTGATTTTCCAATGGACGCAGGGAAAAGGGAGGAAGGAGAGAGAGAGTTCAGCAGTGTAAGCAGAGGAAAGTAAAAAGGTGGTTTGCACAGAGGTGTAGAGCATAGAATCGATTAAGACTTTTTCTTATCACTTAACAGTTTGAGTTGGAATCAGACTCCCATCTCGTTTTTTTTTTAAATATTGCCTCTGGTGAGAAGTCCCACTGGATTAGGTTTTCATTTAATTTCAGGACCAAAGTAATCCAATGCAAATAAATGTCATACTGTTGATTATGTTCAAATATGAATGGAGGATTTTCTTTGTTTCTTTTTTAACAGAGGATGTATTAATCTGCCTGTGACTCAATTTAAAGAGAACCAGCAAATTCAAAAATGCTGCTCTCACAAGCTCCCAATGTTCCTTTTTCAAATAGTTTCTTATTAAAAAAAAATGAATTACAATACTACTATCTATTTCTGCGTGGCAATTGCTCTCCTACCTTAAATCCCCTCATGCACAACACACAGCTGCATAGACTGGAGAGGCTCTGTAGGAGCTTTATCTCATAAACCTCCAGGATCTAAAGGTCAAGTTGCCCACGCTGTCATTTCCACCAGCCCCCCTTAACGTCATTTAAAACGCGTCACTCTTCCGGGCGCGCTCTCCCCGCTTCTCTCTTTCCACCAAAAGACAAAGATTAAGCTGATCCACTGTGATCTATAGGTGGTCACCAGGTGCGTCTGGGATGCAAGACAGGCCGACCCAAAAGATGGATGGATGGATGGAAGGGAAAGTCTCCTGAGGGACAACGTTTGCTGCAATCCTGTTGCAACACTTTGACAATTTCCTCATCCCTTTGTTGATTTTGGCCCTTCAGATGAGCAGGGGAGCAGCTCTGAGGGACGCAGCTGATAAAACGCCGAATTTCCTTTTGGCGATACGCCGCTTTAAAGCTCCGTTGAGTCAAACACGCTCTTGGTGTGTCAAGAGTCTCGAGAGCTTCGGTGCGTGTCGGCAAACTCTTCTGAAGGTTTGGTTGGCAACCTCACATTTGAGCCTCTTCGCCCATGCATGTTCTACACCGCTTATCCTTAGACTAACCCTTTGTTACATCCCAGTGAGCAAAGGATAGAGTGTCAGAACCCGGAGAGGACCCACACCTAAATGAATGCAAACAACTACACTGTAAAAAAAAAAAAAAAAGATCCTATTTTTACGGAAAATATCTGTAATTTAACAGTAATTTTTCTGTTTTTTAAAATGAAAAACTCTGTAAAAATAAACATATCTGTAAATTAACAGTCCAACTGTAAATTTAAGTATGGTTCTTGCACTTTATTCAAAATAAGTTATTTTACCTTCATTTTACGGTTTTTGTTTGGCAGCTGCCAGTCATTTGACCTTCTTTTTACGTTTTCTTTTGTGTAGATTGATCAATGTTATTAAAGTGAATCACATTTTTTTTCACACCAGTGTCATTGGTATTTGGTAACTGTTCATTGAAGTTGAGTCAATCCCAATAAAAAGCTTTTCCTTGGCTGGTGTCTTTAAAAAGAGTGATAGCTGTTGATGGAATTATATTAATAGAGCCCTCGCATAAGCACATTTGTTTTTGCTATTGCTGTATCTTCACCTCGACCCCCCCCCCCCCCACACACACACACACACACCCCACACCCCCCCACCTACAGCTTGCAGACTTCCATTGATTTCTTTTACACCACACAGCATTTATAATTGGCAGTTGGTTCGGTCAGAAAACACCACTAAAAGGTTAAAACATGAAGGTTTTGCACTCACACACAGACGAGCCCCCTCTTTCCAGTTGGTGCCCCCCCCCCTCGCTGACCTCCACCTGGAAGCGGCCTGCCGCCATCAGGCCCCTGTGTAGCGGAGCAGACGAGGTCCCGGGGTCCGACCGGTCCGTCTCGCTGATGACTCCCGACAGCTGGCTGCCTTCCGTTTCTCACGCCGCCGCCGCTGCAACGACCCCGGGGGGCGGGGGGGGGGCCTTCAGAACGCTGCCACTGGAACCGACGCGTCGAGAAGGGTTTTTGAACCACGTGTTTGAAAAAAAAGACCAGAATCGCTGACCCGTTTGAGATGCATCCTCCTCGTCTCCGATGGAGCTTTAAACAAGGCGAGAACGGTTGTCTTTTTAAGCGTTTTTTCCCTGCCGACGGATCAATGCGGCGCCACCCTGAAGAAGCGTCTCCTTCCCTCAGCCTCCATCGGAGGTGGCAGGTCGCAGAGCTGCAGGCGCTGCCGTTGGGACGCAAACTCAAACCGGACTCGTCAATTAAACGTGCCCCCCCCCCCCCCTCCGAGACGCGACTTTGACACCAAACGCTGCGGAATGTTGATTTGTTTGACCTGAAAACAACAACAACAACAAAAAAGGTAGTGGAGGTTTGTTTCTTTGGTTCATTGCTGCGGCGTTTCGTCACTTTTCACCCACATCACTCACAAAACATGCTGCCGCTTCCACGCGACAGTTCCAAAGGTTTGTGACATATCCGGCAATTCTTACAACAACAAACTGAACACAAGGTTTGACTATTTTCTCTTTTCCTTGTTCCATTGTATTTTTAACTTGTGCTGAGAAGTACTGCACCTCTGTGAATTCTGGGTCTTTTTTATTTGTATTTATATAGTACTTTTACCACACTTCACATTTCAGAAGCCTCTACATTAGTGCAACTGACTAACAGCAGACAGACATAATATTGACACACTCAAAACCTCACAAAATATGATGCATTTGGTGGATTTAACTAACCATTGTATAAAGAAGTTTGTCTCCCCCCACTGTTGCTGTAACATCACACTCTTTTTCTATTCTTAATGATTGTGTCTAAATGTACCAGTTAAAGTAGTTGGACATAATATAGTTGATGTATTTTCTTTTGGGGGGGGGGGGGGGGGTGTCACCCACATACTTGAACACACTTTTTTTTACGAAGTGTCACTTTGAAAAAAAAAAAAAAAGCGTCAGCAAAGAGTAGGTGTCGTTTAAAGTCATGAAGTGAGTCGGTACAAGGACGAGGCCGGATCACACACCTGATGAAGTGAGGCCTTGGCCTCGTGGAAGATGTGCGTTTGCTGGTCATTAAGAGGAAATGTGCTGTGTACGCTGTATTGCGTATCGGCCCACACACTGACGTCCTCTTTTCCATCTGTTGCTTTAAATGTTTTTTTTTTCTTCTTTTTTTAACTAAAGAATGGAAAAGTTTCAAAAATAAATTCAAACTCGATTTCGCTTCCTCGCTCATTCAGCTTTTTTCATCCTCCTTTTCAGTTTTCATCACCTTCTCCTCCTCCTATTATTAAGTTTCCGTCCCTTCGCTCTATTCTCCCTGTAGTTTATCTGCTCACATTTGTCTCCTGCTCCCCCCCCCCTCTCTCTCTACCTCTCTGCCACTATCATTTGTCTTCCTTGACGACTTGTCGTTGCTCTCCGCTGTCACACTATGATCTCTCTCTCTTCTTCTTTATTTTCTTTTTTTTTTTTCATTTCTATGTCCAACATCACTTTTCTTTTATCTGGTGAAGCGAGTGTCTCCACACACTCTGCAGGCTGCAGGGCTCTCACACGTCCCACTGACTTGTTCCAGAAGTGAATAAACACGCTTTTTCTAAAACGTGAATTTGATTTCTTTCATTGATTCAAAAAAGTTTGTCAGTCTGGGGGTTGAAAATTCTAGTAACTATTTGGATGGGAAACTAAAACGTCATGTTTTTCAAAGGGTGTCTGCAGACTGCGAGGATGACGGCATGAGGAAAGACAACCGTACTGTGGTCCCAGTGTTGGAATAAGCAGGACAGAAGTCTGGTTTGCAGAAGATCAACTGTCCCTCTCTTCCTTTCGCTGGTCATGGTGCCCCCCCCCCCCCCTCCTCCCCCTCCTCCCTCCCCGACACTGCACCAGGGGAAATCATATTATTTTCTCAGTCAGAATCTCATTTTCCATTTTCAGGCTGAAAAGCCCCCAACCCTCGCCCCCCCCCCCCCCCGCTCTGACTCAACCTCCAGCACCTTCCCATCGGGGTCCGTCTGCTGACCCCCCCCTCCCCCCCCCAGGCAGACATGAATTACACCAGCATCATATAATGCTGTGTGAGGACACGCTGGGTCTTAGTGACCTAAACCTGTTTCTGATCCACTTCACAGTGTAAATGTCTGATTACAGGATCCCAAAATAGAGTAGTATGTTGTTGTTTTTTTTATTGTCTTTTAATGGCCGCTCACATGGTAGACTTTAAACATATAGATGATAACCTTTACCATAAAGCTTTTTCTGAAGATAACAGCAGTATAACTATCATGCAGTAAAACCCAGAGCTTCACTGCAGAGTGTAACTGCACTGAGTATATTTGTGTTTCTAATGCTATTTTTAACCCGCTCTGCCGTATCTTCTTTATTTATGGTTCTCTAAGTGACTCCCCCCGGTCCGGCGAGGCTGAGTGGCTCTGCAGGCCTGAGGGTAGAGACCCTGCTGTCGTTGCCAGCATGCGACAGTCCTCTGCTCTCAATTCTCAGCTGGTTAGGTTGTTAGAAATGCCCGCCAGCTGATCCCAGAGGGGCGGGGCAGGGTGTCAGCCCCCCCCCTGCTGAGAGGAGAGAGAGGGAGAGAATGTGCGGAGGGATTTGAATCTGTTTTCCTCCCCCCGTGGTGCCTTTCAGCAGCGCACTTACATCGCACTTCCTGTTCCGTACCTGTCTCGCTTCACTTCGCTTCTCAAATTTAGCTTTTAATTATACGCAACCACGGCTTAAAGTCAAAGGTGCGCTTTTTTAAAAAGAGGCCTGATGATGTCTGGATGTGTGCAGGATAGATCCAGCTCAGCGGTGGTTGGCCCAGTCCCAGGTGTCCACATGTGCGTCTCTAGTTTGACTAAATGGGACTCCAACTACAACCAGGAGCTTCAAGCTGCTTTTTGACCATTCGAAAAAATAGTGACCAGTGCGTGCAGAGACAGTGCACCATCTAGAGCGTGAAGTGACGCTACACTAAGAAGAACACCTGGAACAGCTGTCACTTGTAAAAACACGAGAGGAGGCCTGGGAGGAAGCCTCAGGTCGCCTCGTGATGGAGCACGTCATACCCATCACATGTGTGTGTGTGTGTGTGTGTGTGTGTGTGTGTGTGTGTGTGTGTGTGTGTGTGCGTTGTTCTCTGCAGGCCCTTCAGAGGACTTCGGGGTGGACCATTGTGTGTTTACACATTCATCTATGAACATCTTATACTTCGTTTTAATAAATCCAAACATCCTGTCTTCACACTTTTCTGATTCCCAAGAGCTCAAATGCGGCTGCTGGAGGTGCACAAATCCCCCTTCTTCGAGGTGACGCGTATGTGTGTGTTTGTGTGTGCGTCTGTTGCCAAAAACCGGCGATCCCTGAGCTCGGGGGGCTGCCAGGACCGCAGGCTTGAGGTGGAGATGCCGTGGGGGGTGGTTGGAGGTTGTTGTTGTCCCTCTGGCTGCATCTGACCTCTAACCTCCCACCAGCGTCTCTGGCTGTGACGCACACACACGCACGAAGGCCGGGGTCATATCTACACGTCTGCACCGGGCCACTCGCACAGATAAAACACGCACCACACTTGCAGGTCACAGCACATGACAAAAAAAAATGAATAATTGACAAAAGAAAACAGAAAACAACATGGTTGCTACGGGAATTGCCTTTGTCGAATGAAAAGTTGATTGCAAAGGAGAGAAGTGGAAGTCGAGTGGGCAGTCTGCAGCTCGATCACAGCAATCAGGGTGACATTGTTCGCACCTGTAATTAATGTGAGCATGTGTGCGCATGCACGCAAAGGAATCCGTTTCGAGGAATCCGATGGGTTGATGGGAGGTTCGAATGGAGGCTGCAAAGCGACGACTCCTTTTTTTTGCATGACTCCAAGAGCCAAAATGCATGCGCTCGTGTGCCTCCAATGCACAAACTCCACGAGCCTCTTCGTGTCTTTGTGTTTATTAACACAGATGTGGTGACAAGTCTTGCACGTAATCTCCTGCCGCAGCGTGTACCCGCTCCCTGTCTGTCGGGCGTAATTATCCGCGACCTACTTCATGAGAGGGAGACGTACTGTTCTTTAATTGCTCCGCATCCTGGAGAGGAGCAACTGGGGTATTTTTCATGTAACACCTCCAGTCAAGCCGGAAAATAACTGGGGAAACGCTAATGACGCACATTCAGAAACACTTATCGGGAAGTTAATGAGTGATTACTGACTTTTGTCAAATGAGAGAAGATTCCATTTCGTTCAAATTTGCGGGTAATCAGGAGAAAATGAATGGGATGACCATTGAGGGGGAAGATTTATGTTACATGCGAATGAAACTAATCCTCTGGAAAAGCAGAAGTTTCTGAATGTAACGGGTTGTTTTCTGTCAGCGTGATTAGCCGTCATTAATCTTTGGGATGCTGCAAACTGTTTCAACAATTAGCACGGTGAGATGTGATGATGAGCTGTGTACAACGTGTGTACAAAAACTGATGGATGAACTGTAAACGTTTTTGCTCGACCAAAAAATGTTTTGTTGTCCTTGGCGCCACGATTGCATGTCACAAACCAAAAATGCCCAAAATAACAGGTGGACATTTTCTTATGAACCCCCCGAGGGAGACTTTTACAGACAATGCAGAGAAATGTGGCTTTTCAAAACCGTGTTATTCCTCACACTCGGGAACAGGTCGGTCCTTCTGCTGCTTCTCACACCCTCTCACCCTTCTTATCGAGTCAACCCGCCCCCCCCACCTCATTACTTGAATAGAGGTCGTCCGTGCCGCGGCCTTCCACGCCGCCCCGGGTTCCTCGCCTGCCAGTCAAACGAATCACGCCACGCTCTCTGCGAGGACCCCCCCCCCCCCACCCCCCCGCCCGGCTCACTCTGTTCATTAACATCACTCTTTCTCACCTCCTCTCTCCCCCTCTCCCTCCACGACGGAAGATGAAGTTGTCAGTGGGAAACTTTATTACCCCCCCCCCCACCTGCACCTTGCCTGCCGTTCAGCCGGATGCCGTGTGTCGTCTTGTTCCTCTGAAGACTCGAGCTGCAGATTCAAATGTGATTGAGTTGTAATCTTCTGTCCATGTGACACGCACACACACACACACACACACACACACACACACACACACACACACACACATACAGACACACACACACACACACACAGACACACACAGACACACACACAGCCTCACACAGACACACACACACACACGCGCTTCCCCGACTCTTTTACACACCTGGTTGCAGTTTGCAGCAGCAAATTGATCATCTCAACCGCAGCCGTGACGGAATAATGTTCATTTCAAAAAAGTCAACAATTAAACAGATAATGAATCTTTGTACGCCATACAAAGGACTCTGGGAGACATACGGATAATATATTTTATTAAAAGTATAGTAGATAAAAAGAATAAATCAGTTAAACATTAAAACAAGCAAATGGTGATGATAAAGCAAATCATATGTACCACACAGCGGGGGGGGGGGGGGGGGGGGGGGTTTGGATTTGTTCTCCTCATTAATAAAGAAATTAAAGAGGAATCTTTCAGTCCTCAGGGGGGGAAACTTTTTTGAAACTTTTCCATTCTTTAGGGGGGGAATCCGGGTGCCCGAGGGCCCGGCCCGCCGCCCCCGATGACGTCACGTCCCGTCGTGACGGAGTGGGATCATTCCATCACTCGGCGGCGAGGCCCCCGAGCCAACGGCTCTTCGGTGCCAGACCTCCTCCTCCTCCTCCCCCCCCCCCTCCCCTCGCCAGCCCCCCTTTTGTCCCTGTCGACCTCGCGTCACGCGGAAACCTTCCAACGTGGCGTTTGGGGGTTAGCCGCGTCACAGCAGTTTCACCGGTAAGGAATCCATTTTATCGGGCGGCGGGTCTCACGTTACCCACGACGATGGAGGGAAGCGAGGGTTTATGGCGTCTGGCGCCCCCCCCCCCCCAGCGCGGCTACCCGGCCCTCTGATTATTATTATTACGAGGTTAAATTATCAATCACTCAGATCCAAAGGGAAATACCGCTTTATTAGATTTGTTCCTGACTCCATGTGGCTGCTTCAAATCAACAAATTAAATCTGTTGTGTTGATTCTCTTGTTTACGCAGGAGATGATGGAAGTATGTGCGTAAACGGATTATTTATGCTTCTCGTGACCTCCCAGAAAGCTCGACGCTGCGTGTGGACGTGTCTCACGCTACGGAACTTTGGAGGAGACTCAAAGACGGGAAGGGTGATGTTGGGATGAGGAGAGGGGGGGGCAGTACAGATTGTTGAAGGTTAAACTAAAGCACGACCGACGTAATGAATGTATAAAGCTCTGCGCTCTGTCTTCTGCTAAGGAACAATGATTTAAAATGTCTCTGGAGCTTCTCAAATACCACAATGTGTCGCATGTTCGCTCAGTAAATCAAATGTGGAGCATTTAGAGGACAAAAACACACGTGGAAGGTTTTGAAAATAGGAAAATGCTGCCCTATTGGTACATCAAAACGTAAGGAATGTTTTCAGCTTGATGTATTTTATCGAAAAATAGGGATGTGTGGATGTGTTCAACTTTACATGCACACACATCACCAAAGTGGCCGGTGAAATTGCAACTGCTCCAATTAAATCCGAACACAGTTAAACAGCACCTAATTCACCTCAATTGAAATTGTCTTTTTCTCTCCAAACTGTCTCGTTAATTTGCTTTCAGTGAGTCAAGATGACAAAAGTACAACCTGCATCTTCCCTTTCGTCGTTATGATAAATTCGCCTGACTCTGGTTCGCTGCACAAGTCGTCTTTTTGGAAAATCTCTCTGGAGTTTCAGCAGCTGATCGGGCGGCAGCATCCTTTCATTGCAGGCGAATCACTTCCATTCATTCTCTCATCTGCTTCATACGCCTCGGCAGGTCTCACTTGATGATTGGTCAGTACCCAAAGTTACTTGGTCACTGAGATAAAAGAAGCTCAGGAGAACCAATCAATCAAACGTTGGCACATCACAGGTTACTTTTTTTTATTTTTATTTTATCTCTGGTGGGTTGCATTTGATTTTTGCAGGGTTGCAGGATCTTTAAATGGGGGTTAAAGGGTTTGATATTTAGGACTCAAACGGGACTCATAGCGGGAAAAAAAAGAAAATGAAAGCTGCATTTTGGCCATCAATGAGGGGGGAGTTTGAGGAGGAGGGCGTACCACACCTTTTGATGTTATGTGGATTAGAGCCAAGTGAATCAATCAGAGGTTAACACCGCTCTTAACACACAGACACACACACACACACACACACACACATGCAAACTGCTGCCATCACTACTGGCAGATAACCCTGGAGTGGAGGTTGATTCATGAGGCCAGGTGTAAAGTTCACACCAAGGACACCAGAACACCTGTTCAATCTTTAGTCCTCTCTCCGCCGAAACACCACACATACACACACACACACACACACACACACACACACACACAAAAACACATCCCACCACGCCGTAGCAGAAAGGAAAAAAAATGCACACGCAAAAAATAAACGGTTGATTATTTGTTCAGCAAAGCCAAAGAATATTCTCCTATGGAATCGAGTCAGACGGGAGAGCAGAATGTTACGGAGTTAGAGGTCTATAAATATTACATATCTTCTGCACTGATGTCATGTGTGTCCAATAAACGACATTGAAGAAGTTGATTTAGTCAAATACCATCTGGAAACCAGTGGAACAATGAGTACATTTTTTATTATTTTTGCACCAACCTTTCACCAAGCATTCATGATCAATATGCTCTGGCTTTTCTGTCTGATCCATCATTATTTACTCTCAGCTTTATTTATATATTGTATGTCACGTCCCAGCCTCATTGGATGGAGGTGAGGAGGCGAATGTACTCTCCCTCTTTACCCGCCCGTCTTTCCTCGTGTGTGAGACATCGCCTCCTCGGCCGGGAAAAATGGAAAATGTCCGGCGGCTTCGGCAGGGCGAACAGGTGACGCCTCCACAGCGGCTCGGCGCCGTCGTCCCGGGACTCGTATGTCATCAAGCGGGCACAAAGGGTCGCTGACGGTCGCGTGGCCGTCGCGAAGGTCGAGCCAATTACGTGGCGTAAGGAGAGACCTGGGGGGAGCAACATTCGCCAGGCGGCGCGTTGTGGGACACGCGCTACGCGTCAGGCCCGTAGCTCGGGGGTTGGCACTGGCTTTGAGGACCACCGTCCTATCCCGTTTTCATGGTTGAAACACGTCACATGTCGACCGTTTCATCTGTCTCGTTAAAGCCGAAGACAAAGGGTGATTGATCACAAAATACAAAGTATCCTTTCAACGAATAAGAAACCGTGGCTACGTAGTGGCAAAGATAACATCACCGGACCTTCCTCCATCTAGTGACAGAAGAACCGTTTGATTGAGGGCAGAGGTGAGGAGAAGGTGGAAGCCGACGTCAAAGTGAAGGAGGAGAGAAGCCGGACAGAGGACCACGGCGAAGGACAGATCTTGGGGATACAGAGACGGTGAAATTATTCACGACTGCCGGCTGACAAAAACAAACCCAAAGCACTAAAGAAAAAGAAACAGCTCCGTGGGCAGCAGCCCATTGGCCGTGCCGGGGCTCGCGGTTGCCCCGGGCAACGAAGAGCTCCTGTGGAAGTGAGCAGCTGCCTTGGGCCACGGTGACACATTTACCTGACTGTTAATGAAGACAGTGGACTCTGGAAGACACCGAGGTCACGCTGCCTTCCGGGCCGACAGCATCTGCTGGTATCAAACAATCCCCCCCCCCCATTCAAAGGAACGACTTGTGGTCGACGAAATAAAACCACTTCAGGCCACCGTTTTATTTAAGATTGAGCATTTTAGGGTCAGGGTTCATCCGTTATATATTTTAATTTAGAACAAATTCATTGTTGGGATGTAGCATCTCATTTTCTCTTTTAATATATTTAACAACGAACTAAAACCACGCAAAGAATGGAAAAATGATGCGTTTTTCCCTGCTAATAACACTGCAGTCTCTTTGAATATCAGCACCAGGCGGCTAATGAGACTCACGTGTTGAGCTTGTCTGAAATTCAGAGCTGAAGTTCAGGCGACACCCGGGGAGGGAGGGGGGTGGGGGGGAGAAAGGTCAGTGTCGTCACACCTGGACCTGGACACATTCTGCTCTTAAGCCTTTTGTCAGGGACAAAAGAGAGGACAGAGTTTGTCCCCCCCCCGTGGCGCACATTAAACCGACGGCTTGCGCCCGGCGAGGCCTGATTAATAGGTCCGTTATTTTAAGAGAGGTCAGATGGTTCGTGGTGGTAATTATTCTTTTCTTACATCGTGACAGTGGTTTCATGACAGTCTACCCGGTGTGTTCTGTATTTTCGCTTTTTTTGTGACTTCTGTACCAACTGCTCATCCCAACATGAAAATGGCAAACGATGCACATTCAATTTAAGTGATGAAAATGTCCGAAAGGCGCTTCTGACTCTCGAGATGCGTCGGTTCACGGGAAGCAAGCACCTGGAGCCAAATTCAATTTTCTACCCCCTGAAGACTTCTCTAAGCAGATGACCATAACGATAATTGTGAATGAGAGCTGGAACCTGGAAGCAAAACTGGGAGCATGAGGGCGCAAATGTCACTCAGATAATAGTGTGTCCCGCATGGGAACATTGCCCTTTAGCGATGAATAACGGAAAGCTTTATTATAACCGGCCCTGGCAAAAAACTTTGGGCAAAAGCAAATCCTCCCGTTGACTGGGGGGGGGTCAGAAAAAAAAAAAAATTAAGCAGCTCGGTTTCAAAGAGTAAAGAATAACTAAAGGTGACAGTATGCTGAGAAAAATTGCAATTGACTCGCGCCATATTGTGTAAAACGGATGGAATTTGTTGAGGGGGTGGTATTGAATTAAAAGTGTTATTTCCATCAAAGTGATATAAGAGCCCTTGACAGTGTGTAATTGCAATCAGTCGAACTGCTTAATTCACGCGGGGAGCCGTGGGGAACCACACTTTGCAGAGGGAGAGAGAGGCAGCGAGAGAGCAAGGAGGAGAAAGGAGGGACGAGGAGAGCGATTTTATTTACTTTATCCTAACTACCTCTAACTATGTTTACATCAGGCTGTGCGATCAATTAAATAAGGATATTATAGTGTGCATGAATACGTCCCCCATGGGGCCACCGTCACTTTCTGCACGAGACAAACATTCATGAAATATTCACAAAATGTCCTTTATTGATTCATGGAGGTTGGAGATGATTTGAGGATCTAACCCTCTCACAAGGGGGGGGGGGGGGGGGGGGTTGGCAAAAACGCATTAAAACAAATAAACACCTGGATGTGCCAGAATGGACTCAGACCTCAATCTGAACCACACTGTGGTGAGGACGCCAGGACCGAGTGACTTCTGGAGTTGGTTGGAGGAAGACAAGCAAGACCTGGTCCAGATATCAGGAGGTCCCCGGCACACAATTATCGTTTTAACAAATAAACCTAATTAGTTCACTTTAACGTTAACAGGGGATGATGTCACTGCATACGACGTCTGCATCCGATCAGCAGAAGAATATTTAAAAGATTTGAGGACCTGATTTGGAAGGAGGTTGAGTACAATTCTCAGTGTCTCATGTTAAGCTAAGTCAACATAAAGTTACTTTGCCTATTTTATGTACTTTATAAAATGATGTACTTCCAATAGTGTTTATGGATTTTCGAAAAGGAAAAAAAAACACTTTAAAAATTTTAAAAAATCTGCCTCATCCTTTCTCCTCGCGTCCTCTTTTTAGACTAAATAACAAAACCGTGGATCACAGCCAACATCTGGAAAGGTTTGGAACAAACCTGGACCGAGGCTCATCCAACATCTTCCTCCTCCTCTTCACCGGTGCAGGGTTCTAAAAAGGGGTTGGTTACATTTCTTTGTTTTTAAATTGAAGGATGAAAAAGGCATTTCATCTGGGCTCATAAAAAAACGTCTCAAAACGTCATTTTCTTTCGACATTTCTTTCGCTTTTTTGGGAATTTCCCAAATTTCCCGGTTTCAGTCACGACCTTCTGGTCTCAAGGTCGCGGTGGCGTTGTTTCATAAATCTCCGGGTAATGTGATTGGCTGAGATCGAGCGAGGGAGGCAATTCATTCTCCCTACTCCTCCAGCAGCACTTAGGCCGGCGTTACGAACACTCCAAATGTATTATTTCAATCAGAGGATTAGCTGGAGGAAATAATGGAGGATTTGATAGAGAGCTACTCGTCTTCTTCCCTTTTTTTCATTTCTCTGCCTCTGATTTAAGTCCATCTTTGCTTTTGATCTCTCTTTGTGACTCATCGTTGTCGCCTGTTGTTTTCGCCCCCCTCACTCACTGCCATAACAAAAGCTCCATTATTCCATTATTTGTACTTTCGTTTAGCCCAAACAAGTACGAGAATAAAGGGAATTGAGCTATCTTCCCCTCCAGGATGGCCCCTTGGAAAGTGAGTCCCAGTGAGTGTGCCTGATACGTTTTAGGTTAATATCTGTATTAACGCAAGAAATTCATCATCCTGTCAGACCTTTTTTTTCTGTGTGCGTAAGGAAAAAAAAAAAAGCACACTTCTCTGGTGAAAAGAATAAAACGCCTTTATTCAAAAGCCTCAGAACCGGATTCTACGGGGGGTGGATTTCTTCACTGGGCCGTCGTTATTACTGTAAAAATAATTAAAAACAGATCTCTGCTTCCACTGCGCCTCCTCTCAGCGTCTCAGAAGCAACGATAAAGGCTTTTCTGCATCAACCCTTGGGACTGTTTGTCCGATGTTTGGATGCATGGTGATGCCAGGCAGCCGACGGCGTCGGGGGACTCGAACTCTCACCACGGGGCACTGCTTCGAGTCCCCTTCGCCTCGGGGACGCTTTCGGGCCTCAAAGGGGCTCGCGACCTGAACTTGAATCCTCATCGCCTCATCGGTGTTTTACCTAAACCCCCCTTCCCCTCTCCATTGGAACCTTCTTGGAGACATAATACGGTTTGTTTTGTTTTGTTTGGGGGTTTAACTCTTCTTGCTCTAATTTCTTTATAGAAAGCGCAGTGCAGTGATTCTAATACTTAAAGTCAAGCGGGAAAACAACCTTTAAAACGTCATCCAACTGAAGCTCAAACCGACTATTCGTGCAGCGAATGTGTTGAACGTGGACACTTGAACGTCCTTCCACATCTGTTGGTTGTCCAGTGTTGAAGCGTCTTCTTTTGTTTGAATAAGCCCCGTTTTGGGAATATGTGTAACACGTGCGCACGTTCTCGAACATGCTGACGCATCAAATTACCGATAATGAGAAAATCCATCCCAATAAGAATGAGCTACAACAGGTCCAAACTCTGCATTGTACAAAGCATACCATTCTCCTCAGCATTAATTAGCATTAGCGTTCAGTTTTCTTTACGTTCATTGCTCGTTTCCAGGGCATCTGGGGAATGACCATGAAAAAAAACGGCTGGTGACGGGGCTGCGGTCCGGGCGGGCTCCCGCTAGAAGCTCCCGCTGGCGCTCAGACCAAGTGTGACAGGAGCGGCTTTGCAGAAGGACGGACAGAACCAGCAGAGATCGATGGACGCGGCGTCACCGCTGACCGCTTTTGGAGGTCGTCCGCAACCCTCAAACCGCAACTCTCCACGGCTACGTGCACACTGACGTCAGAGCTTGATGCCGCTCTTAAAGGCCAAATAAATACCAGGTCATTTCACAGAATGAGAGACCTTTATTATTCAGAGCAAACAAGAAATGTTTCTGAGGCCTTTTTTTTTTTAAACTTTTCTTCATGTTCTCTCAGCTCAGCGAACAGTGATGAACAGCAGAGTGGAAGTCTCGCAGAAGAGGTCACGGAGAATGAACCAATCAACCCCCGCCGCCACCCCCAACCTCGCAAAGGTTCCCTCGCAGGAACGAAGCGGCACCACGAAGAGGATAAAAGTTATTTTCAGTGCAACAACAAACACTGAATCCAAACCCTCCGGTTTACTGAGCAGACAGACTTTAGTCTCACTTTCCTCCTCCTGAATCACCTTTATCATAACATGCGTCATTGTCAGCATGCAAGAGCAATGGGGTTTTTTTTTTTTTTTTTTGTCACAGAAGCCTTTGAGCGAAAGAGGAAGGCAAACTGAAGTTTACCCCTGTGATGCTGCTGATCTCATACATCACAGGACCAATTGACTAATGGTCTTTAACGCTGAAGGATCCTCTCATGTCCTATTCAGTAGTCCTGGATCACTACATCCACGTTCGGGAGTTTCCATTCCAAACGGAAATGTCGTGCAACAAGACACAAACACTCCGGAACGTCCCGCGGCGCATGTGTCCGTGCACAAAGCGTGCGTTAAGAAATCATTTTTGTGCCTCGGTGTTTTGGGTTCAATCTTTTGCACTTTTCATCTGTGTTGCGGTCGATCACCACCCACGCATCCTCGCCGGGGGTCGTTAACGCCTGTGGTCTTTCGGATATCGCGGTTCAGACATCCAACGCAGCACGCGGGACAATAAAAGTCGATTCGTTTCCACCGACTCCTCGTCCTTGAGTTCCGAGGCCTCCTGCAATCTTCGCCACAATCTGCCAAAAGATGAGGTTCATTTATCTTTTTAAGTGGGGGGGGGGAGGGGAACGCGCCGTGGCGTTTTGCCGCTCCGAACAAACCCTCAACCTTCCCCCCCCCCCCAAAACAAACTTGCCTGCAACATTTCCAAACCAATTAGGGACATAATTAATGAAACCCAGCACCTGTAGCGCCAGAGCAATCACCAGAGAGGGGACAGTGAAAAATGTACCAATCAAATTAATCACGGGCAAAAGGCACAGGCCAATTACTCACACGCCATCCAGAGCGCGGCGCCGCGCTCGGAGAACAGGTGATCGCTATCATTGAATTAGAGGGAGATCAGCGACTGGCGCTGCTCCGTCACGTGGGGCCTTGATGAACCTCGGGGCCCCGGGGCGCTGCCTTTGTTGGGGGGGGCCCAGTGGCAGACAAGCCCGGCCCATATGTTCAGTTGTGCAAGAGGAGCGGAGGAGAGGGGTTGAGATAATGATTCATGGAAACGTGGGCGGGCGCAACTCGCTCGCGACGACGACGACGACGACAACAACAACATCTGGTCCTGCGTCGGTTCCTCGCGTGCATCCGCTCGCTCCCGTAGGTGATGGAGAAAGATGTTCGGAGGGGGGACTCGTGGCTGCTGCCAGTTCCCCTGGCCACCACGCGAGCCACCAGCCCCTCGTCCATGTTGTACTTGACATGGATGTAAGCGAAATGTCCCACAGCGTCAGACAAAACCAATCACTCACTCACCGCCTGGTTTTACATCTATAGACCACTAGGTGGCACAGCAGGGCGAATGAAGCTTCCGCTCACGAGTGAACCGATTGGATGGAAAGCATCAACGCGTCATCGCCATCACTAGTTCAAAGTACTTTGAACTTGAGTCACAAAGATTAAATCTTGCACAACTAGACAGCCAATAAATAAAACCTTATCTGCAATAATAAACACCTCAATAAATCTATGGGGGGACAAAGAGTGGACAGTATGTGGCCCCCTACCTAAAATGTAGCATTATCATATGAAAAAAAAGCAGGTCAATATTCATGTCACTTTTTCAAACATTTAGAGAGAAATTCATGTAATGACATGCAATCAACTCCAATGATAATGTTTGGCAGTAACACAAAGTTAGTTAAATAAATATTTAGAATATTTAATCAAAATATACATGTTAAATATGAATGTAAATGTTAAATGTTATATATAAATTTTAAATGTAAATGTTAAATGTCATATATAAATGTAAATGTTAAATATAAATGCATTTACATTTAACATTTACATTTAACATTTGTTTGAAGGTTGAATGAATAATATAGATGGAATTAAAAGCATGCAGATACAAATATCTAAAATTGCTGCATAATTAAAAGCAGGTTGCGTCTCGCAGTTGCGTAGGCAAGATTGACCCAAAGCGGATCGGACTCTGAATAATACAGGCTAATGCTTTGCTATTGCACATTATGTTCACCGACCCTGAAGCACAGCAGAAGCTATTAAAACTCTGTTATTGCAACATATGGGATGAATCCTGCAGTGAGCCAATCCATGCACGTCTGCCTTCATAACCATTGCAGCGTGAAAAGTTCAAGTGAGGGATCGTATGTCATGTCAAAAGTTTAGCGTGTACCCACATGGGTGCAGAATGTTTTGAACACAAAAGCAATTATGCACATTTTTAATTGATTGCACGGCCTTCAGCGTGTTGTTTGTTCCTGCGCGTCGTGGAGTCGCTGTGCGCAGATACAACTCGAGTGCAGCTTGCACCGCAACAGCAAATAAGCGGTGGCTGCTGGGGCGTGAAGGGAAAACAAAGGCTGGACTGAGCGCACCGGGCCGTGAACGGCGCCGCGCGTCCTAATCTGGAGAAGCGGCGGCGAGGGGAGCGGGGGGGGGGGCCGAGTGAAGTGCGAGGCGCGCTGTCCGGTGGTGCTGATTAGTCCAGACGCGCGTCACGGCTCAGCAGAATTGGGAAGCGGCTCTGATGGACTGTGCGTAATAAACCCGCGATGACCTCTCCGGATAATCCGCGCGCTGCAGGAACGCCGCCCCGTCGACACTCATCGATCGCAAGGTGCGGCTACGTTTTTCATGACAGGTGTGCATGATGCGTTTAGACGGCCATGTTTTTAGTGTCGGTCCCGGCGACTGGTTCACCTTTTGGCTCACTCCGATGCGCACAGCCTTCATGGACGTTGAACAGAGCAAGGGAGTCCATAGAGGGAAGGTGTGGGGTGACTAGAATGGACAGGGTTGTTTTTTTTGGGGGGGGGGGGGTTTGTGCAGCACTGAATCAGCACATGTTGATGTTGTTGCCCTTTTTTGATGTTTGCTGCAAATTTGAGCTTTTTATCCGCACCAGTGATGGTTGGTTTCATCTCAGTCTTTGTCACGAGGTCCTGCAAAGTCTGCTGTTGAACGCTGATACCAAAGTAACCAAATTCACGGATGGAGTGGTTTCTATTATGGTTTGGATTAGTTTCTTATCTGTACTGTACAGATGGATACAACGGCGCTGACACGCAATTTCTCCACTTTTTTGAGTTACGATGCGCTCCAAATTGGCCTGGCTCGGACACCAGAGACACAGAAGCCCATTATGCCGAGTCGCAGATTGTGAACTACATTTGGAATTGTGACCAACTCCATCCTCCTTTTTGTTGTTTTTCTCGTTTTTTTTAACAGCTTGACTGAAATAGGAACAAACACATCATTAAATTAGCAATATCTCACTGTCGGCGTCATTATGAAACTCTGTTTGATGCCAATGTCTTTCATTAAAAATGCATGCGGCCATTCGTGTCCACGAGGTCCCTCGGTACAGAAATGTGACGTTAATCGTGGACACAGTGCATGTCGAGCCCGGGGGGGGGGAAGCTCTCTTCTTAAAGAGCATTTTCAAAAAATAATAATTGATGAAGTTGGCTGCGAGAAGTAGGCACACAAAGTACGTTAAAACTCTTCCTTTGGCTTACAATACAATTTCCAAATCAATATTTCATTAACTGAATAGAGGTGCAATGTTCTTTTGGTAATAAAAGAGGTCTGGCTCACAGCGGAGTTAACGTTTAGCTTCTGTGAGATTCAGGCGGGGGATGGAAGGGGCGCAATTGTATTCTACCTGGCCTTCACATGCGCCTACAAACATTCAAGGTATTCTCTAAACACACACACACACACACACACACACGCCCGGTGCTCCCTTTTGTTTTTTGTGTGTCCCATGGGTCTGATATCTCCAGCCTCGCCGAGCTTCGGGTGACTTTCCCCGCGGCGAGAAGCAAAGGCGAGGACGTTGGTGGACAGCGAGGGTGTAAATAAATAAATAAATGGAGAGGAGTTCAGGGTAGAATTATCTCAGGGATCCCATTTTAAGAGCGGATCAGATCGAGGAAGGTAGCTTGGCTCATTTTTTTAAAACCATGACTTTAGATGAACACTTAACGCTGATTGACTGATATTCACACTGTCCACGAATCAGGGGAGTCATTTAAAAATAAACCACACATCTGTGACTCATCGGCCTTCGAATCTTACAATCAAAACCTGAAAAGTTTAATTCGACCTGGGATTGTTATATATATCGGCCCTCTTGACTCTACAGAAAAAAGGTCGCGTAGCGGCACTCGTTTTTTAATTTCCATTTTCAAAGGCGAAACATAAAATCAAATGAGTGGATGTGAACTCTCGTTCTGATGAGCAAATGTAGCAAAGAGAAAGACATCCAACTGGATGTGGTCCAATGGTTGAATGAATCAGGATCATTGTTTGCATCATCCAATTAACATGAAAGTAGGCCTTCAAATAAGTAGGAATCAAATAACCGCAACCTGCCATGTAAAGTGAAGGCTCTCATCACCAACGCACGAGCAGGAAAGAAGTACAAAGATAAGTAGCACACTTCTATTTTGCCATCTGCCACATTATGCAGTCCAAGAATTCCCCATGTGACGAACGCAGAGCAGGACGCCTTCTGTCTTTCAGCTTACTCTTACTAGGGAATGAACTCAATTGTGCACCAAAAGTGCGTTTTGGTTGTGTTGTAACATCTTTAATTTTAGTTTGGTTTTACGCGGATCTGTAATGAAGTAGTATGTGAATGCACAAACAGCCGTAATGCACGTGGTCCCTGCACTGCACAACTCTGAGAGCCCAGCGTGACGGGTGGTGCCGCGTTGCTTCGTGTGCCTCTGGTGCTGTGTGGGATGTGATCCGTTAGGGGGGGGGGGGGGGGGGGGGAGAGTCTGCAGTCTGGCCCTGGGACAGATGTGTGTTCAGATGCGGTGCAACAGTGACACCCGGTGCAGCTGAAATGCAGGATGCTCGTATCCCCGTTGAAGCAGAGCAGGAAGGCATGATGTATAACCTACGGGAGCCGAGCAGGCGTTATCTTTTGTTTTCCTAATTAAAAGAAGAAGAAGAAGAAGAAGAAGAGCTGTGGTTTGTACACATCGAGGCTGGAGATGTGAAAGAATGAGCCAGGTTTAAATTTCCCCAGGAGGAGCCAGACCAGGCTGCTGTGATTCATTGTGGCTTCGCTCCACCCCCCCCACCCCCCCTGAAAGAAGCCTTTTCGGCCTGTTGGTCGGGTTTTCAGTCCTTTTTTTTAGTCAGAAAAAGGCTGGATTGATGGAGACGGAGCTTCTGCTGCAGTGGAAGCTGTAGAAACACATTGTGGCCGACGTCGTAAAGGTGAGCACACTCTTGCAGTTAGTGAACATGGGGGTTGACCCGTGTGATGATGAAGCTGAATGGGAGGAAAAAAAAAAAAAACACCACAAAAACAAATCCAATGAAATATTGACCTGCAACAACAAACAACAAAAAAAAAAAAACGACAAGCGCTCAAGTTCTTTTGCTTCTGCTACTTTCTTGCTTTCTTTTCTTTTAAAAACAGATGCGTCTCTGTCAGCGATAAAGACTGCGGGCTTTATTTCCAGGGAAAAAAGGGGCGAATGTGGTTTTATTGGAAGCTGTCCAGAGAGCTAACAAAGTGTTTTGTGTCTAAATTTGTTTCTCAAGGGCAAAGCGTGGAGCCGCTGCCAGCTCTGTGGCGCTGGCAGCCTGAGATTTCATTTGGGAGCTAACACCATTACGCCGCCACGGGAGAGGGACGGGGGAAGGTGGGAGAAAAAAAAAACAACAAAAAAAAAAAAAACACAATGGGGGAAAGTTAAAAGGAAATGAATAACACCCGAGGCGCTACCCCCCCCCCCCCCACCCCCCCCCCCCCCCCCCCCCCCCCACACACACACAACTGGCTTTTTGATTTCTATTTGTTTCCTCAATCTGAGCCTCTGCCGGGCCGCCCCGGCACATTGACCGACAAGTGACATTAAAAACTAATGACAGTAAGCATCACTGCATCCCACCGGGGGGCGTGTGTGTGTGTGTGTGTGTGTGTGCGCGCGTGTGTGTGTGTGTGGCAGCCTCCAGGTTGTGTATCAGAGCGCCGTTTTAACTGGTCAGGAATAACACAGCCTCGGACCTGTTGAGTCTTTCCTCCACAGGTAGTCAAGGGCAACCTCAGCTTCTCATTTCTCCATCAATTAGGAATCACTTGGAGTGGTTCACCGGACCCGCGACCCTTGACCCCAGGTGTATTTTGGATTCCGTTAGTGTCACGAGGTGCAACGTGCGTGTTTGTCGTCCTTCACGCAACGAATGATGCGTTTGAATTGATGAGCAGTGGTGAGACACACATTCTATTAATTAATACAGTTGTTAAATGAACCACGACATTCCTATTCAGACGCAATAGATCGTTGGATCTACAAAACAACCAGTAAAAATTCCAAATGTACAGCCAACAGGCAATATTAGGTACATTTAGTCAATTCTGTTTTGATTGTAAGTCCTTTTACCTTCTTTCGTGTTTGCATCAGAGAGGCAGAGGAAGATTAGGAGTAAAAAAGCGACAGGTAGCCAGAAAGGAAAAAGGAAACGGGAAGAACATGAAACATTTTTTTCCTCTTTTTCAGAAGACCAGGCTGCTTTGTGCTGAGGGACCGAGTCGGCCCCCGACAGGAGATTGAGGGCACTTGTCTGCCAGAATTGGGGCCGGCAGATGACATTTTATTTGAAAATACACTCAAAGTAAAGTCCAAAGAGCTTTGGGGAGATGCAAGGACGAGCTGAATCCCTTACATCCCCACCAGGAAACTAAAGGCCAATTAGGAACAGCAGAGACCAAAGCACACACACACACACACACAGCGTGTGACCTTTAGAAAATACAAATCCCCCCAGAATACCTCATCCCCACTTTGTTCTTCCAACGGTGTTTCCTTTGCTTCTAAATTCAATTTATTAGCCACCTAACGTACAATGAGGATGTTGAATTCAAAAGAGAATGAAGAAAATACCTGGACGAGGACATGAAAGACCCGGCGTGTCCTTCCTGCTGTTCGATAAGAAAAGCCACCAAAGAATGTAACAAATCAGTTAATTTAGCTGTCGGTCCTTTGGCATCAAAAGGAGACATTAACAAAATCATTGTCGCACCTAATTTCGCATTTTTGAAAAGGTGTCTATTTGAAGAAGTCTGCGTTTCGCCCTGAAATCCCATTTTTAAAACATTCTATTTCCTCCAGACCGATGCCTCCTAGTGTGTGTCTATGTGTGTGTGTGTGTGTGTGTGTGTCTGTGTGTGTGTGTGTGTGTGTGTCTGTGTGTGTGTGTGTGTGTCTGTATGTGTGTGTGTGTAACCGGGCCCAGGCTCATTCCACCATAGTCATCCCCTTGAAATGCTTTCATTCTCTGGCTTCCATATAGAAAAAGGGATGGAGCTGAAAGTACTCTGGGAAAGGAACATCACAGCGTTGGCCTTCCCGTTGGGGGGGGGCATATTTGTTGTATTGGTCCATGCGTTTTGGTGTTATTTGTGTTACAGTTGGTAAGAGTTGAGGCACAACCCTCGCCGACACAATCTAGAAGCTGTTGCTGTGACACAGATCCACTAAGATCAGCCAGTCTCAAAGGATCCATTAACTTTATTAAGAGTTGAGACCAAATGTGTTTAATTACCTGACAGTTCCTCTTCTTTGGTTCCATAAACACTTACTACCTGAATATTTAACTGTAGTGTTTTTACAGGAACACACGATGCAGTTATATTACATTAAAGTCCGTCATTGGAGTTTAAATAAAGTTCTACAGATTCTAGTACTCTTAAGGAAGAACTCTGGAACAAAGTGCAGCGTCGGTCTACATCTCAGCGATGACCGGTAGTCTGGTGACCCTCTGTCTGCATGCGGGCCGACGGACCGACACCACGACCCGAAGGCCCGCCTGCCCTTCGGCCCGTCTGTCCGCCGGGAGGGAGGCGTCAGTCCGCTTGGTCCCGTCCGCCGGTCTGTTCCTGGGCTCCGGGCCCCGGTTCCCGTCCGACCAGGAGACGGGGGGTCGACGCGAGGGGTCTTGCCACCGTGTCGTCGTCGTCTTCGCCCCCCCCTCCTCCCCCGTCCACCCTCTGCGGGCGAGCCGGGCCGCCGTGAGAGCGGAGTCCGCCGCGTGGTGCGACTTCTCCAGGGGGCCCCTGGAGAGCAGAGGCCCCGGCGTGACCGATGTCCCCGCGGGGCCGGGGGCCGCCGCCCCCGACCTGCTGCTGCCTTCCATCCCCACCACCCCGCCGATTGTCTCAGTCTCAGCAACTCCTGGTGGTACGAAAGCACCTGTGAATCACAAACGCGTCAGATCAGATGAGGTCCAATGAGATCAGAAGGACGGTTCCCCCCCAAAAAAATATTCTGGAACAAAAAGGTTTATTTCATCACTTTTTTCTTATTTTTTTTAACAACAACTTAATACCACAAAAAGTTGTTGTTCATTCTCTGGGATATTGTCCCTGTGGTTTCATCAGTTCTCCAGTAGGGGGAGGCCAAGCTCCCATTAAAAAATCCTTCAACACAAACCATAACGTTCAGTATTCGAGCACCAATGCCTGTAAAGGTCCTTTTTCCTCCTTTTTAAATCTGTGTTTAGACTAAATGAACCTCGGCAGTTCGATGCAGAAATGTAGACAATAATCCATCCTTCCTCTAATGCCTCCTGCCTCTCAGCTGAAAGGGGAATATTTAAATTCTAGTTGAGTGCCACCCTTTTCCTTAACCTACACCATTCGGCTTGCTATTTGGAGGAGAAAAAATCTAAAAGTTTAAATTATTCCCTTAGAGATAAAATCACGAATGCTTCAGCTAAGAGTTCAGATTAAAAACGAGGACAATCATTTGCAGTATGTTCAGACAGTGGAGGAAATATTTCTGACCTCAAACTAATCTTTTAGCCTTTTAGTAACTTCTTGAAGTCTCACCATCTGTCCCCGATTACAAGCTCAGCCAAGCAAGTGAAACGGGACATTATGCCTCGCCATCACATTTGACTCATCACGTCCATAATGTCCGTCCGTGTGAGTGTAAAGATTTTCTCTAAATGCACACATCAGACATGTCGACATATACCTGTAATCACTCACCTGCACATTCAAGTGGTGCCGGATTGGAGTGGGATATCGTGGCCTCAGTGGTTTGCTTCTGTCCTCTCTGACTCCCCCCCTGCTCTCTGTCTCTCTCCCCCCTCTCTCTCCCCATTTTTTGGGGGAGATCTGTAATGAAGTGAAATGAAGGGAAACTGGGTTGTGCAGAAGACACATTTAGACTGCATGGCACGTTGAGCCAACATTTCTGCCTTTACAGTGTCCTCTAATGGCAAATAAAATACTGAAAATCTAAATGGTTTCATTTCCAGTATTCAGTGAAGATTCAAATTTAGTTTAATTTGGCATAAGAGGGTATTTTGTGAAAACTTAAAATTAGTTATCAGTGAAAACGGTCCCTCTTGATGTGAAAAAAAAGAAGCCGTGGTGCTTTAAATAAAAGCGGCACATTTGGAAGGCAGCGTTTCTGTAGTGGCTGCACGCATTGCTTCATGAAATCAACCCTGCAGTGTTCCTGTTTCATCTGCACTCATCTGGCTTATTGCTGAACTCGGCCGACCCCCCGGGGGGGGTGGGGGGGGGGGGGGGACAATAGATTAAGATGATATTGACCGTGGATGGACTGTGACCTGTGTCTTCGTGGCTGCTGCTCTGCTGTCTGTTTGCTCTGATCGGACATTCGCTCTTTGGTCGTCACCTCCTGGGTTCAGCTGGTTCATGTGCCGGGCAGCGAGCAGCCACAAGTCATCATCGCCTCTATGGGTGGTTCAATATGTGCACACTGGACCCCTTGGGTGGACCACCACTCAAGATCACCTTAAGAACGTGTCACAATTTATATTCTTGTAATTTAAAAGTTCCCCTTGATGATTGCAGAAAATCTCAAAAATCTCCCTTTTTAGTCGTGGACCATTTTGCTCCCTAGTGGTACGTCTATGACACCCAAAATGTGTTCCACTTGATCCGGATCCTGTAACATGACGCTACGCTTAGTCTGTTAACATGACAGCTGCAGTACTTCAGGCTCTGCAGCATTGCTGCGGTTTACGGGAAACCTCATTTGATAAATAAGGGCTCTGTAAACATTTGCAAATGGATTTAATTTCACTTCATTTATTTTCACTGTTATGGTTATTATTACGTTTAATATCACTGCTTTTTCAGTTATGGTCTTTAGCGAACTAAGCCCTTGTTTTTAAGGTGTTGCAAGGTGTTTTTTTTATAAAATAATGACCGTCCTCATAGGTCAGAAACCCCAAATACAACCTTAGTGTTCTGTCTCCCGTGAGCGGTTTCATCATTCTGTTATCAATAGAGCTTCCTAAATAAAATAAAACAGGTACTGATGGAACTGGAATCGTGTCCGCTCACTCTGTCGTTCTCGGTGAAAGGTGACGGGGGGGTGGGGGGGGGAGGAAGCTGCTGAGTACAAACTCTTATCACCAAAAAAAAAAGTGTATCAGCCAGCTGGCTCGGGGGGGGAAGTCATCGGCGGTGTGTTGTTTCGATTTCCACATCGAAGGCCTCTTTGAACCCCGTGTGCTCGACCTCCACCTCAACCCAGTCTGGGGGGGGGGGGAAGGGGGGGGGGACCAGTTACACGCGTACGTTTCTGGATGCAGATCAGAATGTTGTCGCATCACGTAAACATTCCGGAGCCAAGATGGCATCGGTTCTCGATGCTGACGCCAAGTCGTCCAATCGGGAGGTTGTGGTTTGAATCAGCAGCACGCACACAGAGATAAGAAGAACCGCCCTGGCAGGTGCGTGCGGGTCATACACCGAGATAGAGGGTTAATCACACTGGGGTTTAAGCATTTTGATTGGTTTATTTTTTTTATTTGATGGTTTAGGCTTCCCTTTTAAATCGAGGTATCCAACAAACAGGAGTCGGGTTCCTGCTTGAAGCTCGTTGAGCTTTTTTTTTTTATCAAAGCATGATGTGAAATATCTATCTAGATAAAAGTGCTTTAATGCTACACCACTGGACAAAGTTGTTTCAATCAAGAGAGACTCTGAATTGACCAACATTTATTACACATGTACAACATCGAAATAGTGCACAATCGTTGGCGATTGGACTCCATCCTGAACCGGGCTAATCATTGGGCCGTGATGCAGAGTCCGCCCCCCCCCCCCCCCCCCCCCCCCCCCGTCCTGGATTCCAACCACTAGTGGTAGTGAAGAAGGGAGATGATGAAAACCGATGGCCGAGTGAAGAGGCCTGATAGCTGCTGGAGGTTCCTCAGGTGGAGGAGGGGTCGCATCCGCTGAAATGAACCCTGACAGCAACAACAAAGAGAACCCCTCAAAAGGTTTGACAGCACCACAATTGATTGGTTTAGAGACACAGCGCCACAACCAGGTGACCCTTGACTTCCTCCGAGGCACGCGGCTCTCTTTGTCATCGGAACAAGAATGCCGGGTAGGGCGTTGTGTGTGTTTTCAAAGAGTTTTTGTTCCATGACTCCTGAATGTCAAATCAGATGTCGACCTTTGCCTCATTTCCTAGAAGGAATAATCTCACAGATCGTACTGCCTCCACATGACATCATTTCCATGACGTCTGCAGTTTTTTTTTCATGGTAACTATTCACATTTGGGAAAGGTTTCATTCTTTAAATTTTTGTTTTAACTTTTATTCCCGCCCCCTCTTTGTAGAGGAAAAACAAACAGGCAACCATTTGGTCCAAAAGCGACAGGTGGTGACTTCCACATAATGAAGAAATAGCTGCTCGCCAACTCCATGTTTCATGAAGATTTATGTTTAGACACAATACAAGTAGTTTGTCATAATTATTCTAGTGTATGGTATCTATTAGGATCGGTCCCTGGGCAAGTAGGACCAAGAAATGTCTGTCTAAACTAAAGATGGAGCATAGAAAACCCGAGAATGAATCACTTTACGATGAGTAATATATAATAGTAGTAGCCAAAATGTCAGCTGTGACTCTGGGATTATGTAAACATTCCATAACCCGAGGTGGCAACTCCACCGATACCAATATACAAGCCATCAAAACCCAGCAAACTGAATGGTGACGATGTTTCCTTCCTGCGAAGTGTGGGACTCATCTTCTTCCTGCTGGGGTCAGATGCTGATCGGAAACTACCTAGGGCCTCCATTTATTCGGAGAAGCTTCGTAATCAAGCAATTATTTTTAATTTGATTGAAAGAACGCCTCTTCGGACCAATTATGAGCAGGAAATGTACCCAGTCAGAGAGCACGCGTTGATGAAGGTGTGAAACGGTCTCCTGCCTGACATCAATGCGCATTGTGTAATCGTATTCTAACAGATTGTTATCCTTGATTTGCAGGTTGACCTCCTGTAATCACTGTCGTGGGAGGCAGGCTGATGTCAGGGCCCCGCCCGCCGCTTGTTTAAATAAATAATACAAAAGTTGCAGGAACGCAGGACGGACCGGTCTGTCCGGTTTGTTCTCACGGGCTTCTGTTGTCTGCAGGTATTTTTTGGGAGCGGGCGCGGGGAAGACGGCACTCCGGCGCACGACCCAGCTGTGACAGGACGTCAGACTCGGAGCTCTCCCATCGCACAAACCAGGTAAGGCGTTAACCAGGCCTTGATAGGACCGGACCTCCATCACACCGCAGGACTGCCCGGTCCGTATTCGTGTCTTCTGAGATTGTATGTAGTGATTTTATGTCGTACTTTTTCAAATTAGCACTCAGCGGAGGGTCTTGTGTTCAGCCACACTAGGTGGGGTCTGGTGTTCGGCCACACTAGGAGGGGTCTTGTGTTAGGCCACACTAGGAGGGGTCTTGTGTTAGGCCACACTAGGTTGGGTCTTGTGTTCGGCCACACTAGGAGGGGTCTTGTGTTAGGCTACACTAGGAGAAGTCTTGTGTTAGGCCACACTAAGTAGGGTCTTGTGTTAGGCCACACTAAGTAGGGTCTTGTGTTAGGCCACACTAGGAGGGTCTTGTGTTAGTCCACACTAGGAGGGGTCTTGTGTTAGGCCACACTAAGTAGGGTCTTGTGTTAGGCCACACTAAGTAGGGTCTTGTGTTAGGCCACACTAGGAGGGTCTTGTGTTAGTCCACACTAGGAGGGGTCTTGTGTTAGGCCACACTAGGTAAGGTCTTGTGTTAGGCCACACTAGGTAGGGTCTTGTGTTAGGCCACACTAGGTAAGGTCTTGTGTTAGTCCACACTAGGTAGGGTCTTGTGTTAGGCAACACTAGGAGGGGTCTTGTGTTAGTTCACACTAGGTGGGGTCTTGTGTTAGTCCACACTAGGTAGGGTCTTGTGTTAGGCCACACTAGGAGGGATCTTGTGTTAGTTCACACTAGGAGGGGTCTTGTGTTAGTTCACACTAGGTGGGGTCTTGTGTTAGTCCACACTAGGTAGGGTCTTGTGTTAGTCCACACTAGGAGGGGTCTTGTGTTAGTTCACACTAGGTGGGGTCTTGTGTTAGTCCACACTAGGTAGGGTCTTGTGTTAGTCCACACTAGGTAGGGTCTTGTGTTAGGCCACACTAGGAGGGGTCTTGTGTTAGTTCACACTAGGTAGGGTCTTGTGTTAGTCCACACTAACTAGGTGGGGTCTTGTGTTATGCCACACTAGGAGGGGAGGCTCAAACTACGTTGCTCTTCATATAAAGTCAGCGGCTCTATGGGAAACGGCGACAAAACACAAAAAAATCAACACTGTGTCCCGAGTTTAGCATTTTATTTCAAGAGTTATCCTCACTGAGTTATCCTATCACTGAGCATCTCCTTCTACGACTACAACGTCCTCCTGGACAGAACCTATAAATCTGTAAAAGCAAGGTTCATATTTACTTCCTCATCTGTTGTTTTCAGTGACGTTGTGAATTTCCACTTTGCTTTGTTGTTTATAGAATCGACATCAGTAAACTAAACGCTGGTTTCCTCCTTTTTAGAAGCAGCGATGACGTCCAAGATGGTAATCAGGCAGCCTCAGCCTACGATGATTATTCAAGACTCTGATGAGTGGGGGTCCGATATATGTGACTGCACTCAAGATGTGCCAGAGTGTAAGTTTTATGATCCCGCTGATGCTATATATATATATATTATACTTTTTGTCTATACAGACAGTATCACTAATACACGTTTCATCTAATCTTATATACTTTTTTCTATTTTTCTTTAATGATTTACAATACTTTATAGCTCATATACTTGTTCTTCTTTTGCTGATATCTTTGATCAAACTCAAGAACATTCCTAGAGTTTCACTTAGATCGTATCTGCGTGAACATGTCGCTTTGAGCTGCTTACCGATAAATGTGTAACTAATGACAGAAGTCATTCAGTCGCTCTGTGACTCATCAGCTGATCCGTTTCGCTTCCTCATTCACCTGATTTTCATTCATCACCTCTCTGCTCATGTCTCTGCTGCTTCAGGTTGTTTCGCCTTCTGGTGCCTTCCCTGCTTCGCCTGTTCGATCAGCAAGAAATACGGGCAGTGCCTCTGTCTCCCCCTGCTGGACTACTTTGGCGGCATCATCTCTCCCGTCACCATGTCCATGAGGGTCTCCATGCGGGAGCGCTACGGCATCAAGGTCAGCCAATGGGACCCACAGAATGATTAAAATTAATGCTCATATTGAATAAATGGGCTCCCTTACTGGAGTGCTACAGGGCCCTCCCCCACTTTTAAGGTTTACAAAGAAAAAAATGCTTCACTACAATAAAAAATATCATAGAATTTGTCAGTGAAGCTTCCGTATTTGCAATGCACAAGGACTGCAGTATGTACAATGTGATGATGAGTGATGCTGAGTTTGAAAGAATCTGTTAATCCTTTAAATTGCCCTCATAGTTTTGGCCAGTTGACTAAGTGCTGAACTTGTTTTTTGTATTCTTCCTGCAGGACACCATGTGCAAGGACTGCGTGTACTCCACCTTCTGTGTTCCCTGCAGCTGGTGTCAGATGTCCAGAGAGATGAAGAGAAGAAAAATCCCCATTGTGCTGATCAGCTCAAAGGCCACATAGCCTGTCTCCTGTCGGCACATCGCAACCAGGGCTGCCGCTTAATCGAATACACTGCCACCTGCTTTGACTGTAACTTTTCATAACTCTGGACTGAAGACCTTTGGGGGAGAATAATGGTCAACCAAAGCTAAAAGAGAGTGAACAATACATGTGCCAAAATGTGTTGACAGTAACTATCTGATGGTTATCCTAAATACCTCCCAGCATCTGCTATTACGTCCTTCCCTTGTCTTTCCAACTGAGAATAAAACTGTTACTTTTAGGAAAAGCGTTTATTGATTAGCAGCTGTTTTGTAGTCAGCAAGTTCTGAAAGGTACATTTGTTAATTGAAATGTATGAAATTAAAATAAACCCATATAACCGTTCACGTCTAGTACTGATGTAATGCCTCACTCTGCCGGAAGAGGGCGCCACATCTCTCGATGAGGCCGTGCGCGGTCACAGCGTTTCCGGCCCTGACGTGCAGCATTTTGAGCCACATGTCCGCCCCCCCCCCCCTCTGGTCCTCTTTTTAAATCAGGCACGAGGACGACATGACGCAAAACACCTTTTAGTGAATGACGCTTTTCCTGCACGCGGTGCGTTTGAGGCCCACGCGCGTGTCCTCTTTCAGCTGCTCGCTCTTTTGTAAAAGGTCACTTCGTGGCAATGGGGGGAGAGAGAGAAGACCCTCGCTTCCTTCAAGGTGACACTCCCTCCCAAGTGGCACTGAGCAGCCCCGCGTGGATTCTGATTTAGTGCAGTTTCTAAATGGAGAGGAAGTGGGACTCGCACAATTTCCAGTTGTGAACGAATAATCGATGCATATTTGTTTGTTACTTGTTTTATCTGCAATTAGTGACACGTCAGCTATAAGTTACTCATTTCCTGTCAACAAATCCGTGCCGGTTAATTCACTTCCGCATTTTTATTGTTTCGAGGCCATCATTATTTTGTCCAACTCGTCGATCATTAGTTGAGAGTTGAACCCAACCAAAAACAACAGGATACGACTTCTCTGCGGGGCTGTTAGATTACATTCATAAGGTGTTTCTGTGAATTTGCCCCCCACCCCCCTCTGTACGATGGCTAAATCCTAGACTCAATGAAAGAAGTTTATTTTACCTTTGCCATTGCAGAAAATATATAACTTTCTAAGTCAATATTTTGAATTTAATAATTGTGTATTTTAAAATGTTGATTTACTATTTTTTTCTTATAATTTCTACCTACCATGAGAGGTTTTATTTTCATCCATTTCAGGTTTTGATCCAGCGTTGCCGAGCCTCAGCTGCTTGGTGGAATGCTAATATTATGATTTGCAATCACAGAATGATTTTCTGACTCTAAAATATGTATATTTTTTTGCCTATTTGGCTTGATTTTAAACTTAAGAGTTAAGAGTTTCAGCCACCAAACAGAAATATAGACAAAGTTATAAAGTTGCCGGAAACAAAAAGTTGAACATTAACCAAAGAGACGGATATTTTTGTCAGAACAAATATTGCATTTGCATATGAAATCAAAAAATGTCGATGCATTTTAATTCACTGGTTTTTGGTGCTTTTAAATGCTATCTTTCCGCTAAATGTTTTGCAGAGAGGATAATGGATCAGAGGTTTGAGCTCCTTTGGTGTTCGGTTCGCTACGTGAAGTCGCTATCATGTCATATTCTGTCAAATTACTCCCAATAAAAACGTTCCCATTAGTCCAGCTTGCGTCCTCCCCCCCCCCCCCTTTCGGCTGGCACACTCGGGCCCGGTGTTCACTGTAGTGGGTTGTTTTTAATAGGATTATAATGACAGTTATAGTTTGCAAGAATTGATGTTTGTGACTTTTATGAGGTGTGAGTGAAGGGGCGGGGCCAGGCGGCTCATAAAGCCCGCAGGAATGTTAATTGGTTCGAGGCCGCTGCCGCCCTCCTTTGTTCTGCTCGCTCATAGTGGGCTTCTGTTGCGCCCGTTAAAGGCCAAAGAACTGATTTAAAATCTGTGACTTTAACCCCGCACACCCTGCGACATCCCCCGCGCACACACGTGTACCTTACTTATCCCACCTAAACCCCCCCCCCCCCCCCCCTCGCTCACACTCTTTCTCCCCAGCTTCTCTCATTACCTCCTTGTTGCTTAATCAGGTGGTTGACACCCCCCGCTGGGCTTGATCCAGTGTTGGGGGGGGAGTAATTTTATCAGGTTTTCTTTCTGTTTTTTAACACGTGGTCACAAGGACGGCTTCACTTGCAGCCAGGGCGTTTCTGACAGGCCCAAATGGGATTAGTGTCCTTTTACTTATTGCTTGGACATTTTGAACAAATGAGCCTTTTCAATTGTTTTGCTATTCCCACGTCATACATAAGTCTGATTATTAATCCAGCAACTGACTGCTAACGTGGCAGCATCTCCAGTTGCAAACTTAGCGATGACTGCCATTCGTCGTGTGGACGGGTAGCTCAGTCTGGAGGAGACGGGGGTAGAGGGGGTAAAACCAAACGCTTCCATATCAAACCCAAGCCACAACCTCAGTAAACCAAACACAATCGCGTCCTGTGATGACGGACGGTTATTTTGAAAAGACAATGCGCGCAACGAGAAGAATGACGTGACTTTGTGGAAGTTATTGGAGAAAACGCATCAAAAACGTTGCGTGAACATAAGTGAAACCCAACGGTTGTATCTCAAAGTGAAAGGAAACAAAGCCTCACAAAGTCACTTGGAGGGAGGGACTCAGGTTCAGTGTTTGTAGCCTACTGTTTTTTTCAGCACACATTTTGGACTCAATTCTCAAGTAAATCATCTTAAACCTGCACCTCTCAGAAATAATCCACAGTGAGATTGTTGAAAAGGGAAAAGGATGCACTTCAGGGGGTCACGCGATGGATTTGAACCTGGCGTACGTGCAATCAGCCCGTCACCCTGTCTGTCCCGAGGTCTCCACCCAGTGACGGATGGAGACGCCGTCTATCTGTCCATAATTTCCAGGGGGAAGTGTTCCTTTTAGAAATACAAGGCCCGGGGGGGGGGGGGAGGCGGCTGATAGCGGCCCGGGGCTGACATGAGGCGGGGAGGCGTGGTCCGACGCGCGCTATCAGACGCCCGAGGCCTCCCGAGCAAACAAACAGCTCTGACCTCCCAAAACAACGGCAGCAGGGAGCAGCTGATAGCGGGAGACGGATAGGTGGAGGTCGGCGATGTTGCAGCGTGTGTGTGTGTGTGTGTGTGTGCGCGCAGGGGAGGCAGAGGGCCGGGGGCAAAAGGGCATGCAGGGCAAGAATTATCTGATCCCTCCGTGTGTGTGTGTGTGTGTGTGTGTGCAGGTAGGGGAGTAGTAGTTTACTTTAGTTTTTGTGTCTTTAAGACAACCTAAAATGATTTCATCTCTGGGTTCAGTCAGTGGAGACTTTTTGTGCTCTGAAAGGTCCCTGTGTGGGGGGGCGGGGGGGTGTGGGGGGGGCACAGAGGCCTTTGACATCGTCACAAAGCAAATATTCACATCATTTGTAGGTGATGCCGCAAGAGAAGATGCATGAAAACAATACAAAGGTGTGTTCATGGTTGCTTGTGCTGTGACAGATGAGAGAGGAGAGGGATGGAGGGGGGGTTGGGGGGGGCTGTAGCAGCGGATGAGAGGTGAGCGAGGGGGAGGCAGGGTCAACAAATTCTTTGATTGCTGAACCTTGTCATTCAGATAGCGGAGGGCTGGGCCGCGCCGCGAACTCGGCGCGCGGCGGCGTCTCCTCCTCGGCAGCCCGCCCAGGCGTCACGTCACGTGTTGTTGACTCGCCGCCATGCGACAGTCTCATTAGGGCCAACAAGACATTTGACAGTTTCGATATTTAGACCCAGGAAGAGTTTGTTGTGCAATTTTCTGGTGTTTTATGGACTGAACCATAAATCAAGTGATAAAAGGGACCACAGTCGTCTAACTTTCACTTCATATATATATATATATATATATATATATAATAATTTATTATTATATATATATATATATATATAATAATTTATTATTTGCCACTAAACGCCACTGCAATAAATGTAAATGTGCCACGTTCAGGTGGGTTCCGTTACACTGACCTCCTCCTCCACCGGTGGGCAGCACTGGGACTCAAGCTCACGGCCCAGGCCTCCTGTGAGGAGGATCTCCACGTTGTTAGGCTTGATATACGGCCGCTGGAAACAACCCCTGAGTGCATCTCGAGGTTCATTGAAAGGGTGAATAAGATCTATAACTCTTGAGTGGATGTCGTCGGTCCGGACAGCGACCTCACAGACGTAAAGTGGCCTAAAACGACCACTTAAAGGGTTCATTCGCTTTATTTTTTTTTCAAACTCCCAGCTGCAGTTATTTGTCGCACGTTTCTGATGCTCGACAACAATACGATACAGATTGAAAGGTGTCGTTAGTGGACCCAAACTGACCAGAACCCCGAGAGTTTTCAACATTCCAGAGGGATTCTGGATGTGTGTCTCAGCCACAAAGAATCCATTAAAGTGCAAATTAATTCCATCTTTAACTTTTTTGTTTTCAACATTCCTTTCTTGCTTTTGACATTTTTTGTTTTGAATCCTTGAACTTTTAATTTGAAATGATCTACTAATTCATCTTATTCATCTTGAATGAATGAATAAAACCCTTGTTTAGCAACACTCTTTGATTACATTTATACTCTCCAGTCTAAATAAATCTCTTGGCCATGACACCCAAGTGAATTCCCAACGTCACCACGTCAAGTCCTACACAAGCCACAAAGGACTTTCTGATCTAATGCTGCAATCTTTAACCACAGAAGTGGAGTTTTGGTTAAATCAAGTAAATGGTGTCATATTCAGGTTTGTGTCATTGTCAAAAGTCTTTAGATTTGAGGAGTTCTTTTGCCCTTTTTCAATCCTCCGTTGTAATCTTTGGTTAATAATCTATGGCACACATATTTCTTTCAGGATTAATAAAGTTATTTGATTTAGTTATCTTGATCGTATATATGCATCACTTCCTGTGGGCGGAGAAGTCAAAGCTAACCAGGCAAAAGCTACAATGTTACAATGAGAGCTTGTCCCCCGTTGCAGCTTATTCTCCTCGAACCACAACACCACTAACTACTCTGACCCCCCCCCCCCCCCCCCCCTCCTCCAGCCCCCCCAAACCTAGACTCTTTGTCACCGTGGTGATTGGTAGACTAAACAACGTGCAATATTCACCAGATGCACATCCCATTGGATCATTACAAACATTAAGTCGATACAAAGAGGCAACAAAACTCGTGACCCCGCCCATTTGTCCCCCTGGCCTCCTCACACTCTCTACTTTAAGTGCACACGGTCACATGGACGTGGGATCACACACACACACACACACACACATAGACTGAAGCATATATTCTTAACATTCTTGGGCCGGTAAACACATGGGCCGGACAGATGCATCACCCCCCCGGCAGACGGACAGATTCTGAGGGCTGGGAATGTTTACACGGTCCTGTCGCCCTCCGAGGCCTCCTCCGGGGAGAGGAGAGCACCGCTGGGGAGACAATGTCCATCGAGTCACGATGCCGCGCCTGATAAAGGGACGCTCCCAATTGTGACAAAAGAAGAAAAGAAAAAAAAATCATATTTAAAAATCATAAATTCACCACGGGTGTCGTAGAATACGCGTAATTCTGACTCCAAAACACGCTGCGATGAATGCTAGCCAAACGTAGCGACCCGCGCAATAAAAGTGAGCACACTGTTTTTCGTACTCTGGTCTCCATGGACCCGGAGGGGGGGGAGGCGGCGTTTAAGTGCAGCGAGGGAGGAACAACGAGAGGCCTTTGGCCTTTTGGAACACATCTGAGGCGCAGGCCGACGGGGCCGTGTTTTCAGGGCCGCGAAAAGCCTGCGAGGCAGAAGTGAAGCTGACTCTCTCTCTCTGTGTGTGTCTGTGTGTGTGTGTGTGAGTCCCAGCAAGGACACGGGTTCGGGTCCCGCATGAGAAGCAGCCGACGGACATTTCGCGGAGTCCCCCCCCCCCCCCGGAATACGAGTGAACCGACCGCATTCTACCGCGACTCCACATCAGTCAAAAAGATACACGCCGCTTCCTCCGCACGCACACACACACACACAAGCCTCCATCCGCATCTCCATCAGTCAAGTCCCGTAGCCGATGAACTTCCATCGTCTCCAAGGTTGATAACAAGCCTCTTAAGCTTGGCGGCTAATCAAGCTCAAAGGAGGGAGGCAGGGGAGATAGTGGGGGAGAACAAGAAGTCTGCCTGTGGATGCAGTCTCTCTCTCTCCCTCTCTCCCTCTCTCTCCTCTTCATTTTCAATTTTCCCTTATCTTCCTCTCTCCACAGGGGGAGGCGGAGGGAGGCCTAATAGCTTGCAAAAGGGGGAGAGGGTGGGGGGGACTCTCTAGTCTCTCTGCATACCAGTCATTTACTTTTAACAGGGGGGAGAGGAGAGAGAGAGATCGAGAGAAGAAGGAAAAAAAAAAGAGAAATGTCCTGATAAATCATCTGGGGTCACACGGCTTCCATGTCCCCCCCCCCTCCCTACCCCCCCCCCCCCCCCCCACACACACACACACACCCCGAATCACGGGGATGGAGAGCACAGGGCAGAAAAAAAAAAACAAGAAAAATGAAAGAAAAACTAAGAACAATCCGTCTCAGATGTCCGTCCCGTCTTTGATGTCCGTCCCATCAGACAAACAGAACCAATGTGAAATAAACAGAAACAAGTGGCTCTGCGGTCGGGTTCCGCCCGGCGGACGCTTCGTCCTCCTCCTGCTTTCGCGAGCATGAAAGCGCGAGCTCGGATTGACTCAAGGCATGATGCGATCGGAAGTCTATCTCACAGTCTCCCTTTGTGGTTATCTCCGTTTTTTTGTGATTTGCCAATTTCGTGTTTTCGCTTCCAAAGAAAAGGAGGGTTTGGGGTTGTTTTTTTTTTTTTCTCTCTCTCATCTGACCATTGACTTTGCTCTCATGGCTCAGAGCCATTTTCCAGCAGTTGTTTTTCTGCCCAGTTATCTCTTTCAAAGCTCCTTCTTGACTTGCCGTATTTCTCATTCTTTCACAGCTGTTCTCCCCGCTTTATTTCCTCTGAACAAACACACGTTATCTTCGTCAAAGACGACGATGAGAGGAAGGAAATGATGTTTAGCAGGTACGGCCTCCACCGCGTTTCCCGTGAGCGCCGACTGTCACCGGTTTTCCGGGTACGTGGCCAAAAACTGATGAACGCTAAACAAAAAAAAAAAAAGGCAATTGCTAACTGAGAACTGAGTCTTCTTTGCCACGGAGTTTGAGAGAAAATGCTCATCGGCCAGAAGCGCTGCAGGCCGAGGGAAAGGAGTGCGACTGATGACGTCATCATTCAATAAAGTCTCGCCTGTACCTGAGAGTTCTGTGATCGGCGCGTTGGTCTGGCAGCACCTGCAGGAGGGGAGAGATGCATGGGATGTTGTTGTTGTACTTCCTCCTGGTCACCTGCAGAGGCTCGCGGAGGTCACAGATGTACAGGCTGGTACGGTTACTCGGCCTCTCATCCCTTTCCCACGACTCTCTTCCCACATCTCCTCCTCCTCCGAGCTGTTGTCATCTCTCCGTCTCCAGTCACCTCTTCTAAACCCTCGTTGCATTCGCTTCGCTTTGAGCCGCTTCGCAGGACCAACTTGGTCGGGCGATTCTTCAAACGGGTGCCGTTCTCTCGCCGGCGGAGCTTTTTAAGTGTCTTTTAAAGGTGAGCGACATATAAACAAGTGGGTTTAAAAGTGAAACACACACACACACATACACTCACTCCTCTACCTGCCCCCCCCCCCCCACACACACACCCTCCCTCCCCCCACGGTTCTCTAACGTCACTCCTGCGATGCAGATAAGGCCGAGTCGGGCTGTCAGCGGACGCCATGTCTGTCGCTGCTGACACACACACACACACACACACACACATGCATACACACACACACACACACACACACACACACCACAGGGTTGGAGTCAGTTCATCAATTATGGATCCACTATTGTCCTTATGATTCGAGTGTAATTGGATATATATGTATTTGCGGTCTGGCTGAAAATGCCCTGAAGATGCACTTAGAAAGGACTGCGGTTCTGAAGCACTCTGAACCGTTTCAGCTGCAAACCGTAAACGTGGACGCGTGTGTCCGCTTCATCCGGCGAGAGCCAGAGAGAAAAAGTTAAGAGCGGATGACTCGATTTGCTTCGCCAAATGCACTTTGAGGGAAATATAAACGTCACCTGGATTCTGTTCGGTGGCAACATCGCTGTCAGTGAAGCTCAGTTAAAGCCTCAAAAGCCATCTGGTTGAATGGAAAAATAACCTTTTTAATGTTATTTTGTCCAATCAGCGTTGATTGAACATCCAGCTGAAAAGGTGACAAACTTTCCATTAAGGTTGGGACAAAGTCCTGGTTACAAATCTCACAAAAAATCATTCATCATTTGTGTGTTTTTTTAACACCCGAACAAACAAATGTCAACCTCATGTGGCTGATTTCATCCTCAGTGGCTTTTCTCCTTTTTTTAACCCGACTAATGGCTCAGAAATACAACAGTTGGAGACACACAGCATTTTTCATCTTGTAAGCGTCTTAAAATGTGTGTTTTGTTTCATAAAACATTAGTCAGACAACACAAAAATCCATAAACCTGAAATAAACCGTCACTAAACAGCTGTGGCATTGGTGCTTTTTAAATAAAGTTCTGATAATTACTATTAAGAGTTATTGTCTATGTATTCCCCCAGGGCACACACACACACACACACACACACACACACACACAGACTATAACCATTAAAGGGCTCACCAATCAACCTTTTTCCTCCACATGTCTTAATGTATCTCAACGACCCCCTCCCCATTAGT